>NW_024386703.1:0-39584 GCF_016835505.1 Polypterus senegalus
ATGGTGTGATGGCCCCTTTAATTTGGGGCAAGAATTCAGCGCCGTGAAAGTTCTCACTTTAATCCAGTGACTTTATGTTTCTGTGCACATGGACGCATTCTCAGCACAAGGGAAAGTTCTCAGTGTTATGATGGTCGCAGCACTGTATAGAAAAGAGACAGCACTGGACATCACCGTCACATTCAGAAGGGCCATTGAGTCTAAAGGGGAGGGAAAAAGAAAACAGACTCATTATGCTGAGCAAACCGAATCCTAAAAACTGTGAACTTACCAGCAAATAGGTACCAGCACGCCAATATAAATAAAACCCCAAAAAAGCAAGAAAGCCAAGGTTGAGTAAGGTTGAAGGGGAACTCTGTCATGTGGTGCATTGGCTCAAAGTGACCGCCTCCTTCCGCAGCTGCAGGATTCATTGGTGGGAGAAGGGGGGGAGTCAGATGCTCATGGGTATTTTTTTGTGCTGCGAAGGAACAAAAGAGGAGCCCCAGATTTCCAAGGACACCAGCGAGCCAGACCCAAACTGGAATCTCTGCCATCTTCCTGGTGTCACGCAGCGGGAATAGGAGACCGGACGGACCTTAACATGTTTCGGAAGACGCTCGCCAGCAGGGAGTGGCGGGTACTAACCTTTCCCCTTTTGCTTCTACAAAAAAAAGACGCCCCCGCCACCATCGCCCCCATTTGCCCTCAGCACGCTATTTCCCGCCCTTCCTCCGCCATTGTTCCGGGACGCATCAATCCCATCTTCCTCGGGTTTCCCTTTCCCCAGATTCCTCCACTTCCGACTCCTCCTACATAATGTACGCCGACGCCATCTCGGCCGGGAGCATTTTAACCTATTTGTGTTTATATTTTGACCTGTTTTTGACTAAATTGGATTTTTCTTGCACAATACGGGCCGGGACACCCCAAACCTTTATGCTGTTTTGTTTTAGCATCTTTACACTGGCTAAGATAGGGAACATCCTCCTTTAATAGTAATAATACATTTTATTTATATAGCCTTCCTATGCCTTTCTTCTTGTATTTTCAATGGACTGGCATCCCGCCCAGATACTTTACCTCATCCCACCCTGGATGCCCCTACCTCCCATCCTTACAATGGATATCCCAGGCATCATAAATTTAGGCAGGCAACCGGGATATCTCCATAATGAAGAACTGGTGAAAGAGCAAGCGCACAGCATTGTGTCCCCAACATAGATGGTAGCCCCACTGGGTTTCACAGCACTGTGGGTTTCCACAGGCTTCATGGGAGTTGAGTAAGCACAACCCGTGGGTTTCCCGAGTGCCACCATGGTGTGAGGGACTGAAGGCCCTACTCCATTTCCCCTTACCTGGAAATGCTTCCTGGACTCCCAGAAATACCCCACATGTCAGATAAAGAAATTTTGCCATTCCAGGAACCAGCTTAGGGGGAAAACGCCGGGGGGAGGAGGAGGTGGAAGGAGAGGAGAAAAAAGAGACAAAAGAGAGAGACAAAAAGAGAGAGAGAGAGAAGACAAAAGGTTTTGGTGTTTTTTTTACTGAACTTTCCCCGTGTGTACTGGGGAAAAGGGGAAACCCTTTGGGGAAAAAAGTTTTCCCCCAGCCAAAAAACCCAAAATGTAAAGCTAGACTTGTGCCTCGGTCTGTTTTGGGTTTGGGTTTGGGGGCTGAGGACCACAACTTATAATGGTGGTGTTCCTTTATTAATAATGACAGGGAGATTTTCATATGCAGAACTACAACGCTAGCAGTTTTACAAGTTCAAACAACTTAAGAAATATTTGCTGAGCCAAACCTTTTCCTCCCCCTTCCTTTCTGAACAAAATGAAATTAATTAAAATGGGGAGGGCCTATTTGAATTAGCCCGGGCTGCTTCATCACCTCTGAGCCACACTTTGCTCAAAATTAAAACATGTAATTTCCGTCTTTAAAGATCGCGATGAAATATGTGATTAATTAATGCGCGATAGTATGAAATAAAAACCATTTTAAGGGTCACAAAAAGACTCAGTTACCTGAGTTCTTCCGCAGCTTGAGACACCAATTAAATTATTTATTTTCATAAATTTTAATTTGTTCATTTTAGCACAACTGTAATTAAGGGCTGGAATATACGGCGCTTCAGTAGTCAAACTTACCACAGATGTGGTAAACTCTTAGTTTCAACCTGGAAGGCCAATTTTTGGGTATAAAGGCCCACCTACTTATCGTCATAATCCTGCTGGCCTGAATAACATCCTATGCATATCCGACAGGGCGGAATTAAAACCCTTAGAGACCCTAAGCACTTCAAAGATTTTGGTGGCCCTGTACACAGTTGAACCTCGGAACTCAAACGTCTCCAGACTCGAATAATTCAGAAAGTGAACGAGTTGTTTGATTTTATTTTATTTTTTTTGCCCCCAACCTCGAAAAAAAACTCAGAACAATGACATCCTGCTAAAACTTATACTGATCAAGAGTCGGCCGTGAGGAACCGAGACAAAACAAACAGGTTCACGTGATGCCTATGATTCAGCCTTAACTTATTTTAGTAATAAAATGATTGTATTTTTCCATTCCTGAGTATACATCACAAACATTTGTAGTATAAAAAATGCATTATTACAACTGTTTGGTATGTACCATCTGTTGGAATGACAAATGCAATACATATATCTCAGGCATTCTGTATGGGATTTGTAAAAGCAGTGTTAATGTTTGTGATACGCCATCTGTTGGAATGACAGACACAGACACTTATCCTTTTATTAAGGGTGATACCCATGCAGATCCGCTTCTCCTTGAGATCAATATTGCTTTAATTCACTTTGAAAACTGTGCAGAAACCAAACGTTGTAGCATCATCAATGTAATGACCCCTGGGGTCGGAGGACTAGAATTAGACACTTTATGCCGGACTGATTGCAACTGGGCCTAAAACAGAACTTTGGCTTCTTCAGCGGCTTGCTACCACCATGCCACCCAGATTTTCTAGAGGTGGCACACACTCACAACTGCTTTGTCCCCTTGTCCTGGTTTATACTCCTGGGACATTCCAGTGAAAACTTATTTTGTAATAAAATGCATTGCATTTTTTCATTCCAAACGATGGTGCATCATAAACATTTGTAGTATAAACATGCATCATTACAAACGCTTTGGGATGTACCATCTGTTGGAATGACAAATGCAATGAATATATCTCAGGCATTCTGTATGGGATTTGTAAAAGCAGTGTTATGTTTGTGATGTGCCATCTGCTGGAATGACAAATTTATTGATAAAAATGTTTGTGGTGGTGGTACAGGTGGCTTAGTAGTGCTGCTGCCTCACAGGTTAGTGGACCCGGGTTCGCTTCCGGGTCCTCCCTGCGTGGAGTCTGCATGTTCTCCCCGTGTCTGCGTGGTTTTCCTCCCACAGTCCAAAGACATGCAGGTTAGGTGGATTGGCAATTCTAAATTGGCCCTAGTGTGTGCTTGGTGTGGGTGTGTCCTGTGGGGGCTGGCACCCTGCCCCGGTTTGTGTCCTGCCTTGTGCCCTGTGTTGGCTGTGATTGGCTCCAACAGACCCCCTGTGACCTGTGGTTAGGATATAGCAGAGTGATAATAGATGGATGAATAGATATTTGTGATACTCCATCTGTTGGAATGACAGAGTCCTATCATCTAGACAGGTACACAGACACTTATCCTTTATTAAGGTTGATACCCATGCAGACCTGACTTCTCCCTTGAGATCAATATTGCTTTTAATCTCACGCCTTTGAAAGAGTGTCTCCACAGATCTCCTGTTCTAAAGACGCCCTGAAAGAGTTCTTGGTGAACGGTTATTTTTAAACTTTTCTGGAACTTTCCCATCGAAAGTGATTATCATGGCCCCTAAGAAAGTTAGCAGGAGAGTAGCAAAGCAAAGAGGAAGCTCGTGACGTGTCACAATTACAAAAAATAACTAAACAAAAGTGGTTCACATGTGTCGACCCTTCACGGAAGAGTACGGATGACCAAGTCGACAGTAAGCACAATTAACACAAGCACAAATAATACAGATGTAACTAACAGTTGCAAAAGGTGTCAAAACATTACTGAAACAGAGAGGGCCTGTCATTGAAGAAGCAGGAACGTTAATGTTGGTGTGGATTCACCAGAACAATTCTTTCTGAGGCAATGATTTGATTGCCATCAGCTCACCCTCATTGCAGTTAAATTATCATTTCTATTAGTTGTATGTGTTTGTCCTTCCAGTGCATTGATTTCAGAGGTTTTAGAATGGTTTTTATCATTAGTTATTAGTGTATAGGTATAAATAAGCAATCATCTGGGGGTCTGAATAGCTCAATCAAAAATTACATTATTTCTTAGGGGAAAGTCGATTCAAAACTCAACCAAATCAAAACTCGACAGCCTTCTGAACGGACCAACTTACCACTGTATGTCTAAGCACCGAGGGTGAACAGTAATTAGGGGAATCTCTGTGTGCAAACTCAAAACACGGGCATTACAACTATCTATTATGTTATCATATAATCGATATCTTATGAAATGACAATGTTTTCAGATTATCATAACATTTGCATATGATAATGGTATGCTATTTATTACCCATGCCATAAATTATCATAGAATTGAAACGCAGCTGCAACACTCTCATGGGACGACTGAACAGGACAGCCGAATGACAAAGATGAGAACAATACGTGAGCCTCGTGGACCATGTGGCAGTTATCTGATTTTAATTTTGTTGTAATCCCAAGATGAATGTTTGTGGAGTCAAATAAAACAAACAAGTCCCTTCTTCCGCCTTTTCCCAGTCCTTCTGCCTCCACTCATCTCCCGCAAATTTTGTTCTTCTTCCTCCCCCACTCTGACTCCCCGAATAGTGTCGGGCTGCCTCATTTTATAGGACACCGGGAAATGCTCCAGGTGCTCGAATCACTGCTCTGGCAGGGGTGGAGGGAGTGCTGCCAACAAGGCTCCCGTAAATATCGGGCCCCTGCAAGCCAGGGGACTGCCTTTTAAATTAGGGAAATAATAACTAATATAATAATCTCTATATATAATCTTCATTTAGATCTTGATCTTTTTTTGTCCACAATGAATTCAAGAAGAAGCACTAGATGGCAGTAGAGAGACAGCTAAAAATAGACATTGCATTGAATCTCCTCCAGGTTTTTACTACTGAAGACCGTAGTACGCCAGTCACACCTCAAAACACAGACATTCAAACTAAACAAATTGTTATGCTTTAAATTAACTAAAGAGACCTTCATTTAGATCGGCTTTGTTTGTCCGCCAATTCCACTGCATCATAGACCACCTTCCAGTTTAATGCGTTTTTGTTACCACGGATGTCAAACAATGTGCCCGGGAAAACAAAGGGGGGGTGGACAGTGTTACTGGTTAGCTCCTGAGGCCTGGTTAAAAATTAGATTGCCAAAGATAAAAGGTACGGGCCTACTGTCACGCATGGGCTAGTAGGAGGCCGGGCGGGCCGAAGTACTTCGGGACTTTTGCTAGGGAATGGCGGGTACTAACCTTTCTGCTTTCAGGAAAAAGACGCCTCCGCGCCACCATAACCTGACCGCACGGCCACTTCCGCCTCCCTCCGCCATCTCCTGACGCCACGGATCCCGCCATCCCTCACCCCCTTCCCAGCAGTCCTCCACTCGCCCGCCTGTATAAAATGGCACAGGGCGGGCAGACGCGCATAAGCAAATGTTTTGTTTGTATTTCCCCGAAAAAGAGTTTTTGTAAAGGTATTTTTGTTGCAACAGTATACGGGGCCCGGAAACCCCAACCCTTCATGCTGTGTTGTCTTTACTTTACAGTGGCGTAGTCGGCAGGATAACTGCACTGAAGAATGACTGAAAGGCAGGACCTCAACACGCGGCGCAGGGCATGAATGCCCAGATCCAGTCCCTGCAGCAAGCACAGGCTACTACTACCGGAGCTGGAGGCCGGGCTAAACTCCGGAAAGGGCCGAGAGGGTAGGGCGGACCGCCCGTCCGAAAACCTCCGTCCCTTTTGTACTAATGATGGAGGGGGGGACGACATCGAGTCATACCTAGATTTTTGAGAGGACGGCCACCCGGAACGAGTGGCAGCGTCCGAGTGGGCGCCCTTCTGGCGCTTATTTAAAGGGTCCAGCAGCGGGTTTGACCTCCCTGAGGAGGGAGGCCGGACTATAAGCTCCTGAAATGGGAGATCCGGGCGCCACGGCATTACGCCGAGCCAGCAGGCGTAATGGCGGGGCTGGCAGTTCAACCCCGGAGCCGCCCGGCACAGGCCTTCGACTCTGGGGCAAATGGGTCGCTGGCTACGCCCGAGGGCCCCAAGCCCGGAAGGTCGTTGAACAAGTGGCCTGTGAGGCCTGGTCAACGCACTGCCCGCCCCTCGCCAGCAGGTTCTGCGCCATCCACACGGATATGCCAGGACTCGAAGTCCTAGAGGGCCGTCCTGGTCTTCCCGAAGGGGGCAGAACGGCTAGCTCACGGGAACGCCGGGCGGGCGGCCACCCCCAAGCCCCTCGCGCTACAGAAGCAAACCTCCCGGGAGCCCGAAAAGCCGCCTCTCCCCGTTACAAGTGTGGGGGAGCCCGGCCACCTGCTACCATCCTCCCCGCTGAACACCCCCATGGAGCCGATGGACTGCACCTGGACCTCGGGGAAAGGTACTGTACCCCCCGCACCCTTGGGCAAGTCCAACCGGGAGTGGTGTTAGAAAACGGGCACCGGTGGTGGCTTTCTACCCGCAGCAACATAACCATTGTCGCCGCGTTATGTCTTACCGGCAGTGGCTAAACAAATGTACGTGGTCACTTGTGTACACGGAGAGACCAGGGCTTACCCGCCCCGCAGCATGCATCTTTCCTGGGGGGGGAATTTTGTCCAAACTGACGGTCGGGTGTTGCCCTAACCCCTTCCAGTGATCCTGGGACAAGCTGTGCGCAAAAGCTGAGCCACGACCACCCTGGGGCCTCACTGGGTCGCTATGGAGGGACAAGGCGCCTTCCCGCGTCTCCACGCCATGCACTAGGCAACCCAAAAATGGCGAGGCACAAGGGGCGGTTCCGCCAGGGCCTGACCCGGAGACCTCCCACCGCGAAGGGACGAGTAAAGGAGCCAACCCCGTCCTTTGTTAGATCCCCTGACGGCCTAGACCACCATTTCAGCCCACACCCGCCTTCTTTAAGAGGGAACAATGGAATGATGATTCCCTGCGCTTGCCAGGAATCCCATTGTTCTGCGGCGTCACAAGCAGCGGCTCCATACCACGTGGCCCCTCTTTGTCTTGGAAATGATCCGGTTTATCGGGTGGCAACTCACGAGGGCAGTGCGAAGTGCTGCAGTTCCCGCCCTTTCCGGGGCGGAGGTATGCAACTGGCTCACGCGACACCTTTTGGGCCCCCGGGCGGAAAACACTGGAGAGGATCAAGCTCCGCTTTACTGGCCCGATCACGGGGGGTTTCCCGGCGCTTGTCAGTCCTGTCCGGCCCGCCAGATTCGCCAGATCTCCAGAGGGACCGGGCCTCTCGCCCCATACCCCTGATAGTCCCTGACCGGATAGGGTCGACTTTAGACCCCCTGAGCCTCCAACCCCGGGGGCCCCAAGTATATTGGTCATGGTTGATTATCACCCATACCCCGGGGGCGGTTCCCCGCCTCCGCTACCACCAAAAACATCGCACGGGGAAATTGTTAACCTCTTCCCCGCGAAAGTGGGTATCCCAAAGAAGTCCTCACGGACCCGGGTACCCCTTCACCTCAGAAACGTTCAGGAGGTTGCCAGATTACTGAGAATAAAGCACCTGAAGCGCTGTCTACCACCCCCAAAAAGACGGCGGTTAGAACGCTTTAACCAGACGCAAACAGATGCCATAGGTAGTAGCTGATGGCAGGAATTGGGACCAACTCCTTCCCCTTGTCCTTTTGCCACCGGAGGTACCCAGGCCCCACGGGCTTCTCCCTTTGAACTGTTATATGGCACAACCCCGGGACTATTGGATATCCTAAAAGAAGGTTGGGAGGCCCAGGCCTTCCCCCCCTAACATACTGGAATATGTAGCGAACTGCACGACAGGCCCCACCAGAATCAGGCCTTTCCCCAAAGACCCACGGACTCGGGGCAGGCAGCGAGGTCCGGATGCTATAACCGCAACTCCGCCCGGGAGTTCCGCCGGGATCGGGTTATGGTACGTTCACCTCCCACCCAAGTTACTAGCTCACTGGCTGGGCCATACGAGGTTAAGGAAAGGGGCTCGCGCTATTTAGTCAAGCAACTACCGCCACCGAGCAGAGGATCTATCATGTTAACTTGTTAAAGCCATGGAAGGAGCGGGGGGAAACTCCCAAACACATAGATCCCTTCCTGTTCGCAGCACCGGTTGCCCTTAACCCGCACAGCCAACGCCATGCCAACGGGAGGAGATTCGCAGGCCATCTTCGCCATCCCCGAGGTGGTGAGCGAGTCCTCAGGTCGGACTGCTCTGATTGCCCACGATATAGTCACAGAGCCCGGAGGGAGTCCGAGAGGCCATACAGACTCCCCGGGGGCAAAACCGCCGAGGTGGAACTGGAGGTACAGCGGGTGCTGGACCTCGACATCATCGAGGAGAGCCAAAGGGCCCTGGTCCAGCCCAATTGTCCTCGCTCCTAAGCCGGATGGGTTCTGGAGATTCTGTAACGACTTTAGACGCCTGAACCAGGTCTCCCAAATTCGATGCTACCCTATGCCGCTTTACGCACCTCCTCGGGCTGGGTGCCTCATATCTGACTACTTTGATATGACAAAAGGGTATTGGCAATTCCCTTAACGGTTCTGCAAAAGAAAAAATGCCTTTAGCACTCTAGCGGGCACTGGCAATACAAGGTCCTCCATTTGGCACAGGGCCCCCGCGACCTTTCAACGCCTGGTGGATAGAGTGCTGAAGCCCACGGTATATAGTGTCACCTACCTGGATGGGCGCGTCATCTATTCCGCACCTGGGAGGAACATCTGTTGCAGCCCCGGCGTCCTCGGACACTGGTAAAGCCGCCTCCGTATTAACCCCTAAGTGTTTCTTTTGGGTTAAAGGAGGCCCAAATATTTTAGGCTCCTTGTGGGACGAGGACAGGTGAGACCCCAGTGTTCCAAAGTCAAAGACATCCTGGAATGGCCCCGTCCGAATACCAAGAGACAGGTGCAAGTTTCTTGGGGCTAGCGGGTACCACCGTTCGGCCGCTTCCCAAAGGGCAGCACCCTTGACTAGTTTGACAAAGAAGGACGCCCCCCGCATGTGGTAAGGGACGACAGAGGGAACACGATTTAGTGACCCAAAACAGGCCCCTTACGCGCACGGGGTTAAGGGACCCAGATTTTGGGGTACCCTTTATCCCAGACCGACGCTCGGGCACAGGCCGCCGTGTTGAGCCAAAAACGTTGATGGTGTCGGAACACCCCGGATGTACCCAAGCCGGAAATTGTTGGGCCGAGACCAGGAGCAGGGTGGAGAGGGGCCCTGGCCATTAAGTGGCCCTGACTTATCTCCCGTATTATCTGTTGGGGCAAATTCACTCTGGTGACTGATCAGCTGGGGTAGTGGATGTCCCTTCACAAGGAGTCGAATCCGCTGGTCACCAGGTGGTTCCTGGACTTGCAGCCCTATAAGTTCACGGTCACTTATCTGCTGGGCCTTCAGGCCAACGCCGATGCCCTCTCCGATCCACACCTCTTGGTTAGGTCCGCCACGGATGGTCTTGGGCTGAGGGGGTCGCACGATGGGAGTAGGAGGCGCTGGCGACCAAAGTACTTAAGGACGTTGTCGCTAGGGAATGGGCGGGTACTAACCTTTTTGCTTTCAGGAAAAAGCGCCCGCCACCATAACCTGACCGCACCAGGCCCACTCCCGCCTCCCCTCCGCCATCTTCCTGACGCCACGGATCCCGGGGATCCTCACGCCTCCTTCCCAGCAGTTTCCCCTCCGCCTGCCTGTATAAATGCGGGCCGCAGGACAGACGTCGCATAAGCAAATGTTTTGTTTGTATTTTGACCCGAAAAAAAGAGTTTTTGTAAAGAGTATTTTGTTGTAACAGTATGGGCCGGAAACCCCAACCCTTCATGCTGTGTTGTCTTTACTTTTTACACTACGAAATATGAATGAAAAAGACAGTGGGTAATGAATGACAACGTAACAGCACGCTCTGGAAAATATTACTGTTACGCCAGGTATATTTAATGCCGGCTCTCACAGTTGTACCGCGGGCTTTTCTCACATGTCAGTGAAGTGATCCCTGTTTATGCTTTTAAAGAGCCTGGATACCTATGTGTCCCCCTTTATAACCATTGCCCTGTATAGTGCCTTTTTACTCTTTGATTATCACAAAGCAACCTGTGAGACAGCATCGGGGAGTGGCAGGAGGAGGTATAGGAACCTAATCAAGAACCTTTGTTAAATGGTGCGACTCAAACCACCTACAACTGAACACCAGCAAGACCATGGAGCTGGTGGTGGATTTTAGGAGGACAAGGCCCCTCATGGACCCTGTGATCATCAGAAGTGACTGTGCAGAGGGTACAGACCTATAAACACCTGGTAGTGCAGCTGATGATAAATTTGGGACGGACTGCCAACACTGATCTCTGTGCAAGAGAGGGCAGAGCCACTATACTTCATTAGAAGGCTATCCTGGGCGGTGGTGTGCTGGGAGGCATAAAGATGAAGGGACCCCCGCCTGGACAAACTGGTGAGAAGGCAGGCCTCATTGTAGGTACAGAGCTGACAGTTTGACATCGTGGCAGAGCGATAGTATCAGTTGTGTTTTAAAGTTGTGAACCCTTTAGAATTTTCATTTTTTGATAAATATGATGTAAAAAAATCATCAGATTTTCACCAAGGGCTAAAATAGATTAAGAGAAACCAGTTAACAAATGAGACAAAAATATTATACTTGGTCATTTATTTATTATAAAATGATTGAATATTACATATTTGGAGTGGCAAAAGTATGTGAACCTCTAGGATTAGAATTAGTTTGAAGGTGAAATTCGAGTCAAGTTTTCAATCAATAGGATGCCAATCAGGTGTAGTGGGACCCTGTGTTATTTAAAGAACAGGATCTATCAATTTCGCTCGTCACAACACGTTTGGGGAAGTGTATCACGGCACCAACAAAGGAGATTTCTGAGGACCTCACAAAAAGAGTTGTTGATGCTCATCAGGCTGTTAAAGGTTACAAAACCATCTCTAAAGAGTTTGGACTCCACCAATCCACAGTCAGAAGATTGTGTACAAATGGGGGAAATTCAAAACCATTGTTACCCCCCCAGGAGTGGTCGACCAACAAAGATCACTCCAAGAGCAAGGCACACGGTAATAGTCGGAGGTCACAAAGGACCCCAGTGTAACTTCTAAGCAACTGAAGGCCTCTCCACATTGGTGATGTTCATGTTCACGAGTCCACCATCAGAGAACACTGAACAACAATGGTGTGCATGGAGGTTAAAGGAAAGGCACTGCTTTAAAAAAAGCATTGCTGCTCGCCCTGCAGTTTTCAAAGATCATGTGGAAAAAACCAGAAGGCTATTGGGAAATGTTTTGTGGACGGATGAGACCAAAATAGAATTTTTTGGTTTAAATGAAAGCGCTATGTTTGGAGAAAGGAAAACACCCATTCCAGCATAAGAACCTTATCCCATCTGTGACACATGGTGCTGGTAGTATCATGGTGTCCTGTTTTACTGCTTCTGGGCCAGGACGGTTTTTCTTCATTGATGGAACAATGAATTTGAATGATATCAGAGAATTCTAAAAGGAAAATGTCAGGACATCTGTCCATGAACTGAATCTCAAGAGAAGGTGGGTCATGCAGCAAGACAACGACCCTAAGCACACAAGTCGTTCTACCAAAGAATGGTTAAAGAAGAATAAACTGAATGTTCTGGAATGGCCAAGTCAAGTCCTGACCTTAATCCAATCGAAATGTTGTGGAAGGACCCGAAGGAGCAGTTCATGTGAGGAAACCCCACCAACATCCAGAGCTGAAGCTGTTCTGTATGGAGGAATGGAAAAATTCCCCCCAACCCGGGTGTGCAGGAATGATCAGAAGTTACCAAAATGTTTAGTAAGGGGTACAGCAGATACGAAAGCAAAGGGTCACATACTTTGCCACTCACAAATATGAAATTATTCGTCATTTTCAAGTATAATATTTTTTTTCTCATTTGTTTAACTGGTTTCTCTTTTATCTATTTTTAGGACTTGAATAAAAAATCTAATGATGTTTTAGGTCATATTTATGTAGAAATCTAGAAAATTCTAAAGGGTTCACAAATTTTTTCACTGTATGCTTTGGAATTCCAAATAAGGTTGTTATGATTGAATCTAATATGTTAAAAAAATGATTTATTAAAGTATATGGGCTTTGAAATAGAAAAGAAGTTTGGGGAGGATGTTCTATTGACAGTGTTGATTCTACCCAAATGTAAATAAAGGGGTGGACCATCAATGCACATCTTGTTTAATTTTTCCATTCAGTCAGCACAATTTTTCTAAAAAGAGCTTTATATTTACTTGTGATATTTCCCCCTAGATAAACCGATGTGCTAAGATAAATGGGAAGGCATCCAGTCTAGTACACTGTACACTTTTATTCAAATTAATTCTGAGCCCAGATATCTTCGGGAAAATCTACTAGTGCTTATAGGACTGCTGGTTGAGTCAGGTATATGCAGTACCATATCATCTGCATATAGAGAAATTTTCTGTTCAAGTCCTCCTCTGAAAATCCCCTTTATTTCTAATGCATTGTGAAAGTAAACAGCCAATGGCTCAATGGCGATCAAAAGAGTAAAAGGTGATGGGGATCATTGCCGGGACCGCATTCTAGTATGAAGTAATCTGAAATAGTGTTGTTAATACAACCTGAGGATTCTGGACTAGTATAAAGTAGTTTTATCCATGCACATATGCTTGGGCTGAACCAAGGTGTGCAATTTGGGGAAATAGGTAGTCCCATTTAACCACGCCAAATGCTTTTTCTGCATCCAAAGATAATACATCTCTGGGGTGTTAGATTTTAGACGCTGGAGCCTCTTGCAAAACTGCAGGGTCTACAGAAGTACCCAGTTTGTGAATTCTGACCACAGACTTGTTGTTCCTACCTTAGGATCCAGCTTAGGTCCAGTAGATACCACCTACTGGGAAAATGAACCTGAACTTGACCAGACTCCCAAGATCAGGCTGTTTCTAATGAGTTTGCACGCATTTTTGTGTGGGGAACTGCGATTTGGGTACACTCCGATCCCTAATGTGATGTGGGAGTCCTTCCATGACAAGACCCTGAAGGTTGTGAGGATTGTGTTGGTGTTACCGTGTTTCCAGAAGGAGGTGTTTCATCTCGCAGGGCACCCGGGATATCATCGAGGGAGTCGCAGGCATCGCTCAATGGCAGCTCTGGTCTGTCCCGGGGAGGGCGAGGGCCCGAGGGCAGATAGGAGGCATTTTAGAGGGAATTTGTGAGCAAGGACACACCATCTGGGGTTTCAGCACCCAGCCTGTTTCAGAGGAATCAAAGCATTACGACTGAATCTGTTCCCTGCAGAGTCCAGTCAGGGCGGCTGATGGAACGGTCCACGGATGACACTGCAGCGGACTCGCTGGCTTACTTTGAGCAGTTGTTCAAAGCTGATCCTCCGGCTAGACAGTGGTTCTCAAACTGGAGCGAACCAAATGAAGATTGATAAAAGAAAAGAAGAATCAAAAAAGTGAAAAATACATCTATTGAAACCAAAACAAATTAACTTAAATTTCATTCTTTATACTAGGAAAATAAATATAGAGTTAGATAAATGTCATAAAAGTTAAGTAGGTAATAAAATATGCATCTATGGTTATCTTTATTAAAAAAACAAATTGGATTAGTGGGTCTTTTCAACAAAATGTTAGGGGTGGATTAAAATTGTTGAAACCTTAAAGGTTGAGGGAAAAGCCTAGGATGTTGATATCTCTAGGTCCACGTTCTTGAGGCTGATCCTCCAATTAGCTGTGAACCCCCCCGTCTCACTGAGATGGCACAGGTGGTGACCCAGCTGAGAGGGGCGAAAGTCTGCAATGATCTGTGGTATCTGGGATGAACTTCTCCAGGTGTGTAAGACTGCCCTCCTGGCATTGCAAGCAATCTTTGCTTCCATTTGGGAGTCTGACATCATCCCAACTGACTGGAAATAGGGACTTGTCATCCCTATCTGGAAAGGGGAGGTCGATCGCCTGGATTACAGCAACTACAGGGGGATAACACTGCTCTCGGTGCCGGGTAAGGTCCTTGCTAGGGTTTTCCTCAATACGATCCGTGATCACCTGCTTACCTACTAAAGACCGGTACAGTCTGGTTTTACACCTAAGAAGTCTACCATCGACCACATCCTGGCACTAAGGTTTCTCATGGAGTGCAAACAAGAATATTGGTTTCTTTGCAGCCTTTGTCGATGTTCACAAAGCTTCGACTCATTTGATCAAGCTGCCCTGTGAGACATCCTGAGGGTTCACAGGATCCACTCGAGGAGTTGCTGGATATCATGGCCGGCCTGTACACTGGTATGTGAGTGCTGTGCAGAGTGGAAGCAGGACCCTGCATTTTCCTAGTTGGATATTGGGGTTCGCCAGTTCAACTCTGTTCAATACTTGTATGGAGTGGGTGTTGGCAAGGTCATGGTGTTCAGCGGCTGGGTCATCTGTTGGTGAAGAAAGATTCACGGATCTTGACTTTACTAATGATGCTGTGATCTTCATGGAGTCAATGGAGGCTCTGGTCGGTGCACTCGAGAGACTGAGTGAGGAGTCTGAGTGTCTGGGATTGCGAGTGTCCTGATAAAACCAAGAGCCAGGCCTTTAATGACCTCTTGGCATGGCCATCAGCAGGTGTCTGTCTGTGGAGAGAGTGTTGACCTGTCGATAGGTTTACTTACCTTGCAGTGACATTCATGTCTCTGGTGACTCTTCCTATGAAGTCAGTAGACGGTTTGGAGAGAGCATTGGAGGTCAGTGAGGTCACTGGAAAGGGTGTGTAGTGCCCCTAAAGGGACAAGGTCCAAGTCTTTAGAGTCTTGCATATATGGTTGTGAGACATGGAGCTATCTAGTGACCTGAGACGAAGACTGGACTCCTTTGGTACTGTGCCTCTCTGGAGAATCCTTGGTACTGTTGGTTTGACTTTGTGTTGAATGAGTGGGTGGTCTCGAGTCCCAATGAGGCACATTACCTGCATTGTGAGGGAGGGTCAGTTATGGCGCCACGGCCATGTGCACATTTCCCGAGGGTGATCCGCCTCGTAGGGATCCTCATTGCTGAGGACCTGAGTGGCTGGACCAGACCAAGGGGAACCCCATGTAACACCTGGCTGCGGCACATAGAAGGTCATTTCGGGAGGGTGGGACTGGACCTTGTGTCTGCCTAGGGGTTGCAAACCGAGATCCCGAGTTGTTTCGTCATGTAGTGGGTGCGGCAATGCGCTGTACCAGTGCATGCTCCCCAACTTGACTTGACTTGGTGTTAGATTTAATGGGATGAATATATTATATTCAACAATTAGAATAAATTAGAAGCTAAGTGTCTTTAATAAATACTGTTTGGTCTTGTATTATTACAGAAGGGAAGTATTTTCCCAATCCTTCTCAGCTAGAACTTAAGAGAGTCATTATTGTCATTATTCAGGAGTGAGACAGGTCTGTATGATGAACATTGTAGTAAGTCCTTTTTTTCTTAGGAAAGATGGTAACTTAATGCTTGGGGAAAAGTTTGAGGTAGAATTTTGTTGTCTTTAGCTTCTGTAAATAAATGTTACTGATAATGCGGAGCTAACTTATTTGAAGTTTTTTTTATAAAATTCCACTGGGTAGCCAAAGGAGCCAGCTGCTTTCCCAATCTGGAGGGAGTTTATTGCGTCTAGTAATTCGAAATTGTCAAAGGTTTATCCAGTTCCACAGCTCTAAGAATATCTAGTTGTGTTATCTGTGATGAGTTAAAGAACTCATTAAAATGTGTCTTATCTTCTTTAGACTGAGTGGAATATAAGGACTTGTAGTACTCTTGAATGTTTGGGTTATATTTTTATGGTCTATAATTTTATCTATGTCTGTGTTTTTAACTGCTGGTATAGCATTGCGGACTCCCTGCTTTTAGATTTGTTGAGCTAAAATCTCATTGGCCTTCTCTCCTTACCATAATAATGTGCAATTTAAAGATAAGCTGTTCCATTTCTTTAGTAGCCGAGAGGTTAAATTCTGCTTGTGCAACTTGTTTTTTCCTATAAAGTGCCTCATTTGGAGACCTGGCGTATTCTAGATCTATATTGTGTGACAGATTAGGGGCAGAATACCCTAAACCCTCAGACACCACGTCAGACACCAGGTAAAAGTCCAATAATCCTTTATTCGGACAATTGTACAGTGCTCGAGCACCCTCCTCTCCACAATGCTCATAAACTGTCAACAATAATCAATACACTCCACCACTCCCAGGCGCGTTGCCACCCCTTCCACCCAGCTCAGCTCGCCGTCTGGGAGCTGTCCAGTCCATTTATAGTCCGTGTCCTGAAGTGTTCCAATCCCCAGTTCAATTGATTCTTATCATTTTGGGGTCAGATAAAAGTCCTTTTTCATCCCGAAGTACGTCACTTCTGCTGTCGCTTTGCCTATGCGCACTTCCGGGTTATAGGGCACATATGACTCTCTAAGTCTCCCTGCAGCGTCCTCTGTTGGCCTCTGAGTATCCAGCAGGTTTGTAGGGAAAACTCCATAGTCCAGATTCCCTGCTGGTATCCGGGGCACCCCCTGCTAAAGGAGAGCTGCATCTGGAGGTGCTCGGGAGTATTGGCGGGATAAAAGTCGCCATGGACCACAACTGGTATACTCGCTGATTAACTCCCGACTCCTTCCTATTTTCCAGTTTAATTTCGTGAGAAGGATATGAAATAACCTGTCCTATTAAAAATGCCTGCAAAGTTTCCAGTATTCCGCTGAGACCTCTGGGGAATACATTTGTCTCAGAAATTAATCAGTTTGCTTTTGGATATGAATTGTACAGCTCTTATCAGCTAATAACAAAGGGGTTAAGATGCTAGGTAAGAGATGAGTGTGTAGGACTTAGTAAGTTATCAGAAGGATGTGGTCGGAGATAACAATAGCATTGTTCTGACACAATTTCATAATGGGTAAAAATTATTGTCTATGAAGAAAACAATAGTTCTTTAGTAACAATGATGAACTTGTGAGAAGAAGGAATATGCAGTAAGGTTAGATTGAACTGCTGTAGAGCTGTGATTCCACACTCAGATAATAAAATAATAATAATAATAAAAAAAATAATAATAATAATGTTACATTTATTGAACGCCTTTCACAAACCCAAGGTTGCTTTACATACAGAGTAAAAAAATTACACAGATGAGAAAAGTTCATAGAAGAGGAAAGGTTTCAGTTGAGAATTAAAACTGCAGAAAGAAGAGCAATCTTGCAGAGACTGAGGAAGAGGCTATAGCACTGAAGGACCTTCCTCCCAGGGTGGAGAGTCTGTGCGTGGGACCACGATGGAGATGACTGTTCAAGGACCTGAGGAGCAACAAGGGGTGGGGAGCTGAGGTGAGGTAGAGGGAGGCAAAGGTTATGGAGGGCTTTGAAGGTGAGAAGCAGAATCTTGAATTTAATCCTTAATGGAACCCGGTGACCAGTGAAGCAGGGAGAGAACAGGGGTAGATGTGAGCTAAGCGCTTTATGAGGCTGTGGAGTTCTGAATATACTGGAGCTTCTGTGTAGATTTTGCAGGAAGCCAATGAAGAGGAAATTACAGTAATCAATATGAGACATTATGAAACAATGAACCAGAGTTTGAGCATCATCAAAGGACAGCAGTGAACTTAGCGTTACGGAGACGATAGAATGAAATTTTGGAAAGAGACCTAATGTGTAGCTCAAAGTTAAGTGACGAATCAAACAAAACACCAAGATTTCCGACAACAGGAGCAGGTTTGACAAGTGCACCATCAACAGAAACAGAGAAATTGGATGCCTTAGAAAGGTACAGTGATATAAATATTCCGAGTGGTGCAGTGAGAGGAATATGGAAAAAGATGATCCGCTGTGGCACCCCTAGCGGGAGCAGCTGAAGAAGGCGAAGAAGGTGCGGTGAGGAGTAACAACATTAACTCTTTGAGGGCTGAATATTTTTTCCGAAAACTCTGCTTTCTGAAAGGCACCCAGAGCACTGGTTTCACATATAAATCGACATATAGCGTCTGTTGGCAGCTGTTTGGCATCTCTGGCAGCGGTGGCTGTGCAGGGATGGCTCGATGGCCAGCAGAAATTCAGCGCGGGCGGCTACTTCTTACGTCTTTGCACAGCAGGTGGTTGGATGGCGGCGGTGGCAATGTGGCGCCAAATATGGTTTGTACCTCTTGTCATCATAAGTGGTGGTCCTCCTAAATGGCGAACACTGCTGTAGGTGTATCAGCTACTTTCGAGCGTGTTCAGCGCCACGATCTGCTGGGGACTGATAGGCTGATACGGTACCTCACTTTCGTTTTAAGCCATACATCTCCAGAACACTTGCATCAAACTCAGAGTCCGAAAGTCAGAGTTCAATTCAGCGATAATATGTAAAAATGTCCATGGAGTATTTTGCTTTGCACATTTGTTTTAGTCCGCCAGATGTTGATGCCATTTGAGAGGCTGTTTGTTCTTCACTACTCATTCACGCACAGGGAACTGAGCTCAAATTAGCAAAGCCACATAACTTTCCTTCAACCAAAGAGAGTCAAACTAAAACATAAGGACAAGTTTTGTCACAGTTTACAGCCATTACCGTCCTCTACCCTGAATTTTGACAAAGTCAACATCAGCCCTGAAAGAGTAAAGGCAGCTCACGGTATTTGGAATAGTTTGGCCATTCTGTGGACCATTATATTGTTACAGGCATTAGTTTTAATGCCTTAACCTAATACACAATATGTGGTTAATTCAATGCACTTGATAAAGCCGCATCAGGGATGTGGATCTAAAAAGAAAAGGAAATCACACTGGACCAAAAGCACTGTGCTGACAGATGGAGGGGCACTATCGCTCCCTTGAACCCTTGTCCAAAACATCAGACACCAAGTAAAAGTCCAAATGTTGATTTTATATTTATTAACAGCAGTGCACCAAGCACCCTCCTCTCCACAATACTCATTAATTAAACCACAATACTACAATAAACTAATCCTCCACACTCCCAGGCAGCGTTGCCACCCTTCCTCCCAGCTCAGCTCGCCGTCTTAGAGCTGCCACAGTCCTTTTATATTCCCTGACCTGGAAATGTTCCCAATCCCCAGTCCATGTGATTCTTTATCACTTCTGGGTCAGATAAAAAGTCCTTTTCTTCACACCCTGGAAGCCGCGTCATTCCCCTTGTCCATGTGACTCGGACGTGCCGTCCAAAACATGTTTTTCCATCTTAAAATGTTAGGAAATTAAAGGCTTTCTAAATAAACAGGATTGTGAGAAATTAATTCATGCATTTATCTCTAGTAGGATTGACTACTGCAATGTGGTGTTCACTGGTTGTTCAAACTGTTCTTTATTCAGCCTCCAGTTAATCCAAAATGCTGCTGCAAGAATTATTACAAGAACAAGAAAATATGAACACATAACTCCAGTTCTTAAATCTTTACACTGAGCTCCCGGTTAAGTTTAGGGCAGATTTCAAAATCCTCCTTTTAACATATAAAGCATTAAATGGCTGAGGTCCGCTTACTTGTCTGAACTTATCATGACTTACAAACCTGAGCGCACGTTAAGATCTCAAGATGCCGGTCTGCTTATGATTCCAAGGATTAATAAAATACCAGTGGGAGGTCGAGCTTTTAGTTACAGGGCCACTAAACTGTGGAGTGGTCTGCCTGCTACTATAAGAGATGCCCTTCGGTCTCAGGCTGAAGACTCACGACTTCAGTTTAGCACACCCTGACTAGAGCTGCTGATTAACTGTACAGACTGCATCTCTGTTGTCAGTCATTAGCACTAAAACATAAGTAATATGATCGTTAGAATTGGATACTAACCCTCACTTATTCTGTTTCTCTTCTCGGTATTCAAATGTGCCAATTGGTGCCACGGCCCACCTGCCAAGTTGTTTGCCTGCCTATGGTAAAGTCATCCCTGATGGAGGATCACAGGAATCATGGGAAAGAGGGTCCTTTCATCGAGAACAGCGTTTCAGCCGTGGCATGGCCAAATGGGGAGGCAGCTAGATGGATGAGGTCTCCAGGACTCTAAAAATATCCAAACCTAATTATGTCATATCATCTACTGTTAAACCGTACTTCTACAATTTGTATTATTATGCTGTATTAAGGAATTGTTCTGTTCTGTGTATTGTATTGTATTGACCCCCTACTTTTGACACCCACTGCACGCCCAACCTACCTGGAAAGGGGTCTCTCTCTGAACTGCCTTTCCCGAGATTTCTTCCATTTTTCCCTACAAGGTTTTTATTGGGAGTTTTTCCTTGTCTTCTCAGAGAGTCAAGGCCGGGGGGTCTATCAAAAGGCAGGGCCTCTTAAAGCCCATGGCGGCACTTCCTGTGTGATTTTGGGCTCTACAAAAATAAACTGTATTGTAAATAAACTGTATTGTATTGTATTGTATTGTACTTCCAGGGCATAAGGCAAATAACCATCGTTCCTCCCTGCAGCGTCTCCTAGTGGCCCCCATGGCATCCAGCAGGGCTGTGTATAAAAACTCCAATGTCCATGATGCCCTGCTGGTCTTCGGGGGACCTCCATACTGCAGGGAGGGCTCCACCTGGCAGCGTGGGGGTATTGGCCGGCATGAACGGCCGACCATACACCACAACTGCTTTGACTCTGGGTGCCGCCAGAACTTGTGTACGCCAGCGACTGAGTTGGCGTGAAAAAGTGCATGGCTTTATGCCAAGTTTAGTTTTTACACATCGTGATGTGGGCGTGGAAACAGGCGTACGCAACATTTTTATGCATACCCACTGTTTATACATGAGACCCCTGTTGAAAAACACAGCATTTCAGTGCGCTGGTTGGGACAGTGCCTGTTTAGTGAGCTCATATTGGACTGTGCTTGACTCTGTCAAGAGCCAAGCAGCATTTAGTCATGTCATTGTCAAGATGATGCACATCAGAAGGCTTTAAAACATTCAGTGTTGAAACTGGACTAGCATAGATTTGGGAGCATGCGTCCACACCCAACACATGACAGACCACCCAGATAGGGATCCGTGTGCAGCCAGGAAATGGGTGACACCTCAGCGGCAGAGGTGGCTGGAGTGACAAGACTGTCATAAGACAACCAAAAAGTAGCTCATGTGGAGCAAGGCCAGATTTTGCACTGTGGGTAACCTCTGAGTTATGTTAAGACTGATGGCAGCACTTCAGGCCAGTTTGTGCACAGAGTTTCAGCAACTTGTTCTTAATGGTGCCGTTGGTGCGCTCTCCCAGTCCTGCACTCTGAAGGCACAGTTTCTACTCTTTTAGTAAGGTGCTGAATAACTTCTCTAACAATATGAGCACCTCAGTCTGAAGAAATCTGAACTGAAATCCCAAAGCAGAGAATGATTTCTTTTACTATATTTCTAAAATTTTTGGAAAAAGAAGTTGCCAATCAGCTTCAGTCTCACAATTTATCTGAGACATTTCAGTCTGACTTGGTCATAGTACAGAAATGGCACAAATTTGTGTTGTAGACAACATTCTGATACCCTCTGATGAAGGAAATTCCTCTCTAATTATGTTGTTAGATTTCAGCACCGCATTTGACACCACTGACCATTCTATTTTACTACGACACTGTGCACATAGGCGCTGTGCTCTCCTGGTTTAGTTCTTATTTATCACAATCGATTCCAGTATATACAGAGGTGTGCAGACAGTACTCCATTATTATACATGAGAAGTTAAACATGGTGTCCAGGGCTCTGTACTCAGACCTTTACTGTTTTCACTTTACATGCTTTCCATAAAGAACTCTCATTTGGAAACATCATGTTAATTTTATTTCGTACGCCAATTACATCCAGTTATACCTTTCTTTATCACCAAATGACGTTTCTGTGATCCTGTCAATCTTAGAAAATTAATGCTTTAAGTTAAACTCATACTAGTGTTTGTTTAATTGGAATAGAATATCATTTTTTCATAATCATAGACAATCGTATAGACTTTTACCCCTTGTAAGTTAATAAGAGAGAACTTCTTCTTTCGGCTGCTCCCATTAGGGGTCACCACAGCAGATCATCTTCTTCCATATCTTTTTTGTCCTCGTCATCTTGTTCTGTCACACCCATCACCTGCATGTCCTCTCTCACCACATCCATAAACCGTCGCTTAGCCCTTCATCTTCTCCTCTTACCTGACAGCTCTATCCTTAGCACCCTTTTCCCAGTATACCCCTCATCTCTCCTCTGCACAGGTCCAAACCAACGCAATCTCACCTCCCTGACTTTGTCTCCCAACCGTCCAACTTGAGCTGACCCTCTAATGTCCTCATTTCTAATCCTGTCCATCCTCGTCACACCCAATGCCAGTCTTATCATCTTTAACTCTGCCACCTCCAGCTCTGTCTCCTGTGCCACCGTCTCCAGCCCATATAACATAGCTGGTCTCACTACCATCCTGTAGACCTTCCCTGTACTGTTGCTGACAACCGTCTGTCACAAATCACTCCTGACACTCTTCTCCACCCTGCCTGTACTCTCTTCTTCACCTCTCTTCCACAATCCTCATTACTCTGCACTGTTGATCCCAAGTATTTAAACTCATCCACCGTCACCAACTCTACTCCCTTCATCCTCACCACTCCTCTGACCTCCCTCTCATTCACACACATGTATTCTGTCTTGGTGGTCCTACTGACCTTCATTCCTCCCCTCTTTAGAGCATATCTCCACCTCTCCAGGGACTCCTGTCTAATCTCATCTGTCAGCCTGTCCATCACCATTGCAAATAAGAAAGAGCTGAGAGCCGATCCCTGATGTAATGCCACCTCCGTCACTCCGACCGCCGACCTCACCACGGTCACACTTCCCTCATACATATCCTGTACAACTCTTACATACTTCTCTGCCACTCCCGACTTCCTCATACCATACCACAACTCCTAGGTCAGTTGTTGTTTAGAGCTGGTCCCAGTGCTAGCAGGGATTGAAAGACCCATTTACAGCATAGAAACGAGACTGGCATAGAGTTTTGTGATCGTTTAGAAATAATTTTAGAACGTTTAGAATAAACTGTATAAGCAAACTTAAAGAAATGAAACAAGACTTTTAAGCTTTAAACAGAACTTTTCTTAAACAAGAACTTTTCTTTTCTTCTTTGCTACAGTATATCAATTTTCTCTTTTCTGTATGAATTGTTTTACTTCAAATTTTTATGAAAGTTTTTAAAACAAAGATATTTTGTCTGTGGAATCATTTCAATGCATGAAGCCTTTGCTGAATCCCATTTGCAAACTAGAGCTGCTGAACTTTGGTAATTTTGGGTTAACACAGCTACATTGTCCATAATTACGAGTGAGTGTATTAGTGAGACTTGTCTTTGAATACAGAGAAGACAGAAATGTTAGTTATTGGAGGGAATGATGCGGATCGCAACAATATTTTGTCATTATATAACTCAGTTGGAATCACCATTAGTTCTACTCAATAAACCCGCAATCTATGTGTTATCCGACACTAGAATTTTGTTTAAAGCTCACATTACAAAATTATGCAAAATATGTTTTTTCCATCTTAAAAATGCTGGAAAAGGACAGCATTTTTCTAAATACACTGAATACTGAGAAATTAAATTCATGCATTTATTTCTACTAGGATTGAGTACTGCACTGTGGTGTTCATTGGCTGTTCAAATCATTCTTTATGCAGCTTACAGTTAATTTAAAAAGCCGATGCAAGAATTATTACAAGAAGCAGAAAGCATGAACACATAACCCCTGTCCTCAAGTCCTTACACTGGCTTCCAGTTAAACTTAGGACTGATTTCAAAATCCTCCTTTTAACATATACATCCTTGAATGGCCGAGGCCCTGCTTACTTATCTGAACTTATCATTACTTGCACATTGAGACCTCAAGATGTCGGCCTACTTAGGACTCCAAGGATTAATAAAATGACAGAAGGAGGTTGGGTCTCTTAGTTACAGGACCCCGAAGCTGTGGAATGGTCGGCCTGCTACTGTAAGAGGTGCCCATTCAGTCTCAGCTATTAAATCAGGTTAAACAGTCACAGCTTCAGTTCAGCACACCCTGACTAGAGCTGCTGTGCATACTGCATCTCCATCTGTTAGGCCTTACTTTTAAAATAGAAGTAATATGATATAACTATAAACTGTTACTAACCCTCACTTTTTCTGTTTCTCTTCTTGGTATTCTCACGTGGCACTTGGTGCCACTACTCTCCTGCTAGGCTGTTAGCCTCTGTATGGAAAAAGTCATCTCAGATAAAGAAATGTTGGAATCACCTGAGTAGATCAACATTCCTGAGACCTTCATCTTTCTTTATGTTCAGATATTCTAAGACGGCCACAGTTTTCAGGTCATGTGTTGGCTCATTTTGTATCTCATTATTGTTTAGCAGCTAATTAAGGAAAAAGAAACAATTAAGGGGTCTGAATCTTTCAAGAGGAAGTCAAATAAAAGTAATTCAAAAGAAGTTAGTTATCTGCATAAACAGGTCACTAATTAAGAAAAGGGTTCGAATGAAAACCTGCAGCCACTGGGACCCTTCTGGACCAGAGTTGGAGACCACTGCTATACTGAACCTCGACTTTCAAAATAATTTTAGGGTGGACCCTCTAGAGAGACAGATGTAGGGTGTTCATGGATGACAGATGACTAGAGACAAGATGACAGCTTCACTTCACTCCAGGTGTCTCCATGTCCTCCAGATATTGGGGGTTCCTATTTATGTGACCCCCCCCCACACACACACACATTGCTCTCTCAACATGCCAGGCTCCTAACTTCCAAGTCTGAAATTCAGGTCAGGTTGTTAATGTCTTGATATGGTATTTAGCAGTTCTAATCTCTAATATCTAACTCTCTGTGTGTCATTTTGGGTCTCACTTTGTGCTTACATTTTGGCCAGAAGGGATAGAAAACAAGTGCAACAACAAAAAAGCACCCTGGGAAGCCAGTAAACAATACGATTAAGTCTGGGATTAAAGGCAACACGCAGAGTAAGAGACTCATTACGGCTTCAATTTGCATACAAATTGAAATATACCAGACAAAAGCAATTAAAAATAAAGGAAAAAAAAAAAGATAAAGTACACAGCATCTCTGACAATAAACCTTATGTTGATTATCTACCCACTGAAGATAGGTGGCATTTAAGGCAGGAGGAAGTTAAATGAAGTCTGCCGCTCCGATAATGGCAGTATCAATGAAACTGATGAGCTCTCTGTCATGATCATTTGCAGGCACTTATCTGTTATTTTCCACTTGTAAAGCCGCACTTTACTTTGAATTGTCCACCCACCTATTTCTGAATATCTTTTTTTCTACTGCAGGTAGTGGTTATCCCTATAGGGGGCACTAGTGCCCACTTTGTCATTATATGAAATAATGCATATTCTTACAAGCTGTGCTACCCATCTACAATAGGGTGAAATCCACAGAATCAATGTAGACCTCAGTAGTCTAGTTAACGTTCACAGTGTACCATCTATTGGAATGTATTTTGTGATGCATGCAGTAATAAACTGCATTGCATTTGTCATTCCAACAAATGGCGCATCACAGACATTTGTAGTAATAAAATGTTTGTGATGTGCCATCTGTTGGAATGATAAGTGCAATCCATATGTCTCTGTTCTATGCCATTTGGTAGGGGACTCATAAAAGCAGTGTTAATATTTATCATGCCATTTGTTGGAATGATAAAGGCAGGTTTCACATATGTTATATAGTTTCACACTATTTTTTTCTTTAAGTTTTAGCCAAATCTGTATCTTTATACGTGCTTATTAAGTATGTTATTCTTATGAAATATTTCCACAGGCAGTCATTATTGTTATGTGAAGTGCTTATTGTTATGTAAAGTGAAGTTGTTATGTGATCTGACGTATGATGTTTTTTGTTAAAGGAGTATATGGACAGGCAGTTAATAATAAGACAATTAATGATCTCTTTAAGCAATAAAGCTGATAAATGTTTGTTAACTAAGGGTCACCAGACAAGACCTAAGTAGATTGATGGCAGGATTGAGGGTTTTTTTTTTTTCTGATTTTCAAGCTATTAAGAGTGCAGAATGTGTTAACTGGGCGTTCAGTACTTCAATGTAAAGTTCTGGATCAGCATTAATGCTATTAAAGACCGATTAAAATATTATTATCCTTTAGTTTGGCTTATTTTTCTTCCACAGGGGGCACCAGTGCCCACTTTGTCATTATATGAAGTGATTTACAGTCTAACTAACTGTGCTACCTATCCAGGACATGTTGAAATCCACATAATCCATGTAAACCTCAGTGTTAACATTCGCAGTGCATCATATTTTGTGATGCATGTAGTGGTAAAATGCATCACATTTGTCATTCCAACAGATGGTGCATTGTGTGTAATAAAATGCATTGCTAAATATGTTTGTAATGTGCCGGTTGCTGGTCTCTTTTATATGCCATTTGGTCTGGGATTCATAAAAGCAGTGTTAAAATTTATCATGCACCATCTGTTGGAACGACAAAGGCAATGCATTTTATTACTACAGATGTTTGTGATGCACCATGTGTTGGAATGACAGAGACATAGCAATCTTGACAGGCACACAGATATACAGACACCCAGACACTTGTCCTTTTATTAAGGTGGATTCTTCATTCTGTGTGTTTTTATGCGAGGTGGTCCAAAGGATGCTCTAGTAGGAGAAACTGCTGGAAAACTGGAAACTGGAAAGACTGTTTTGTAGTTGCATGGGTGTGCGAGTTTGAGGCAATCAGGGATTTGTGGAGAGTTTGGGGAGAATCCTGTTTAGGAAGAAAGGTTGCTCTTTGCCAGGAATGGATCGCAGAGTGGAAGGATAGCAATGGTGTCCCAACTAAACTCTGGGCTGATCCCTTACTTGGAAAGGAGATTTGAATGATGAAAGTATCCACCACCCACCCCCCAACATGCTAGAAGGTAGCATCCATATGTCGCTGCTCCCATTTTTAAGACTAGAGGGCAAGCTGGGAATCATAGTCCAATGGGACAACCGTGCTGAGTATTATGTATGCCACCAGGGGGAGCTACAGGCTTAGACTATCCTTAGTTTACGACACTTCCGCCTGACCCAGAAGTACCCCCAGCACTTTGTCCAAACATCAAAAGTACTTCCAGGGTCTGGTTTAAAAAGTGACAACACTTGTACAGAGAAAGAGGAGAAAGGCACATCCCTGTGTAAAGTACATGAATGAAATAAAAATCACATTTGAACCCGTGACTGTTTGTGTCAGTTGTGTCCAGGGTTTGGGGCTCAGGGATGCCCCCTATCTTTCACAAGCGCTGCATGAATTATACCCACCCCTGGTCAGGAGAAGTCTTCTAGGCATTACTTTCCATGGTGGACTCCTATCCCTGCCATCTAAGGGTTCAAGAGATCTGCTGTCTATTCTGCATTTCTTACAGGCCTAAAGATCAAAAATGACAGTTCAATGACCAAATGACTGCTTCCAAATGACAGGCTGAGAAATGATGTGCGAGTCACATGGGGACAATATTAAAGGACTCACCACTGCCTCACAGACTACACCAATGA
This sequence comes from Polypterus senegalus, assembly GCF_016835505.1. Lineage (NCBI taxonomy): Eukaryota > Metazoa > Chordata > Cladistia > Polypteriformes > Polypteridae > Polypterus > Polypterus senegalus. The sequence goes on from NW_024386703.1 coordinate 27,736, forward strand.
CTGTGTCGACGTTGTGGGACCCTCAGAGAGCGTACCTTGCTTTCCAAACAACAAGCCCTGCATTGTTAAGCAGCTAAAATGTTTCCTGAATGAGAAGAAGCAAACATTCAAAAATGGTGACAAAGAGACCCTGAAGGACGTACAGCTGAGTGACGAAAAGGAAGCTTACAAAGCTAAATAGAAAAAATTCACTCAGAATGACATAAAAGATGTAGGAATTTACTCAGTCAACTCAGAGCTCAGGTGCTACAAGGGAATGTGGACAAAGCTAACGTCCTGAACCAATTTGTTAATAGAGTTTCAACCTCCCAATGCCACCTTCTTCCCTACTCCATCAACAACTCCCACCACGCCTGATGGAATTGGGTTGGAGCTGACTTGTCCCGGCAAATCGAAATACTTGTCTATTCCCTGCCGATGCATCTCCCTGTATCGCTCCTGTATTGACTTTCTACTGGTCTGAACTGAACTCCCTGTTTCTGGCATAAAGAGCACCTTGTATCCCGGGTCAATGATCACCTGACTTGAGTCTAACACCCCTCGCACTCTCAAGTTACCGCCTCTCCTAAATGTTATCTCCAAGAGAGTCAAGCTGCAGGTGAGACAGTCTGAAGGCGATTCAGCAACCTGAGACACGATGAGCCCTGTAAGATGACACCCCTGTCAGCGGCACCTGTGTAACTCCGCCCACTTTCCATGAGCCACTCCCCATGTTCCACCAGTGTTCCTACATTGCATGGCCATCATATCGATTTCAATTCCTATTAGCTCCTGCTCTCAAACATGTGCAATCGGTGCAATTAATTAATAAGAAAAATGGTTGTTTACGTGGTTTTGAAAAGCAATCTGAAATAATGATAAAGTTGAAAGGAAAGCTGCTGACTGATTATGGAAATCCTTTTTACACATTAATTAGCTATTATGAAATAAACGCTGTGCGAACGACTGGATGAAAGCTCTATTAGCATTCTCACATGAAGGAATCATTTAGTGATTTTGGACAGCCATCCAGTTATTATCGAAATTATTAGAAAAACAAAACATGAAACAGTGAAGCACACTTCAAGCAAATGTACAATTAATACCATAATGCAGATATTGTTTTTCAAAAAAAGAAATTACATGAAACTGAGTACTTGCTCACCTTGTTCTGCCCGATTAGGACAGTAAACATGGCTAGAGAGCTCAGTCTAGTACACATATCCCATTAACATTAAGAAGGCAGACATTTTGTTTTAGTCTAAACAGCCTGCTCATTGTCACCATCCTTTGCTCTATGATGTGTCCTCATCACCTCATCATGACTACCGATGCCCCAGTGTGATGGTGCGGACTTGCTCCATGTTCCCTCTTTCAGCTTTGGGAGCCTCTTGAACCCAACACCATCGGTAACGTAATGAGCTGTGCAATGAGGACAAATCACACTGAGCAAGGTGTTGTGGTGTATAAAATCTGCAAATTGTTCTATAAATTTTTATTGTATTTTGCTCAATCCCAATAAGATGAATTCAGATGCAGGACACTTGTATAGGCATTGTAACATCAAATGCATGTCCTCTTCCCTTACACCTCATTTTTAAAACAGTTGATCAAACAATTTGCTAAATTATTTCAAAGTCTGGGAAAGGAAGACATGCCGATACCTCAGGATATTGATTACTTTATGACCTAAGAGTGGATGGACATCTGGGACAACATATTGCTAAATTGGTTTACAGCCTGGGAAAGGAAGACATGCCAGTAGATACTCGGCAACATCAAAAGCTTTATTACTTGGGAAAAAGATAGATTAAAGAGATTGAGCAAAATGTATCCATCATATTGATAGCCAGCCAATCAGGTGTATGCAACAATCATGTGTTGTGAAACCCCTGGCATGAAATTTTATAATAAATATGCCTCATCTGAAAGCAATGTCACAAGAGGAACAGCAGCAACAGAAGAGCAATGTCAGAAAAGAAAACAAAGACACGTGTGACCAGTTTTCATCCGATCATCAGTTAACAGGATTTCATGAACATCAATGACATTCATTTTGACATCACTAATTCCTTTCAGTAAGCTATATATCCAGACTTTACTATTGATCTTATTTTCTATTACTTATTATTGTTCTTTAATAAATACTAACTTGTTTTCATCTTTCTATACTTTGTCTTTATATGCAGAGTGATTGAAGTAATAAGGTAGATTTATTTGAGCACCTGGTGCAGCTGAAGGTTTACCATATACTCTGTGCTGTAAGGTTTATTAAGGCTGAGGGTCAGAGCTCTGCCCGATAGAAGGGAACAGTGTGTAAAGTAAGACATCTTTGGTCAATAAATGGTGTATACCAAAGATGTTGAGCCTTTGTATGTTTAGATATATTACTAGTACTAGCAAAATACCCACACTTCGCAGGAAAAGTCATATGTTAAAGAAGTTATGAAAAATGAAAGGAAACATTGTAAAAATAATGTAACATGATTGTCAAAGAAATTGTTTTGTGTATTTGGCGGCAGCGTCACGAAGTTGTTTTCGTCTAGCTGCATCAGAAAATGTACCACCGACATCTGACACACCTCCATTTTAGTGTTTTCTCACAGCTTGGATTACTGCTGTCATAATCGGTTTGAGTCTACATATATATATATATATATATTGTCACACACGTGCGCATGGGAGGCAGCTAAAGGGCTTGAGTGAAGGCAGTTCGAGGCATGCCGGGTGTGGCAGAGTGCACTGACTCTTTTCTCCCTTGCCTGTAGACCATCCCGGGGATTTCACCTGGATCTCCTGACATCACTTCGGGACTGAGCCAATGGAAGTCGGCCACACCAGCTCCAGTCCCTCTGATGTCACCTCCGGCTACGAGCCAATGGTGGAAGACCACGTGCCAGATCCATACGACCTCACTTCCTGTCTCCCCCTTTAAAACCTGCCCCTTTTCCTTTGTTTCTTTAGTCTTGTTTTGGACTCGGTTGTGTGCACTTCAGTGCTCTGTATTTTGTTAAAGAAAAACGACTTTTGCAGCCAGGATACCACAATATACGGGTGGCTGCCCCAACTCTTTATCTGTCAATGTCTCGTTCTTGTGACAGTGGCGTAGTCGGCAGGATGGAGAAGTCCCGAGGAGAAGGGGACAGGACCTGCAATATACCCAGGTGGGAGCGTGCGGGCCGAGTATTCAGGCGGGAGGGTGCCCGTGGTTCGGCGTGACCGGTGCGGGCTCCGCTCCCGCACTCATAACTAGCCCATCTGGAGTGGCCAGGGAGTGTGCGGGTGGGGCTCACAGAATTGGGCTGCCCTGGAGGGGAGGCAAAGGAACTCAGTATGCTCTCTTGGGGGAGAGTGCCTGCCTCCCTGCGAAACCAAAGCCCCATTTACCACCTAGGGGTGCCCCAGACTGGCAGGTGAATAAAATAAAAATGGAGGTTGGACCCTGACGGCCAACCAACAAACAAGCCTGGTCCTTATGGGCAATGGTAGGGCATTGGCTACGGCCATTTGAAAACACGCCCTACCAAATAATAGAGCAGGTAGCTTGCTATCTGCTCCTGGAAGCGCTTCCCCGTGGCTTCACCCAGCCGGTTTGGGGCAGCGGTTCAAGAACATGCTGAGCTCATAGAGCTTATGGAGACGCAGAGGGCGGCCTCACACTCTGGGGAGCAGAACCGTCCTCATGTCAAACTCAGCCGGGTAGTGCGTTCCAAGACCTAGCCCCACCCTGTACAATCCGGAGCTCAGATTGGCGTCAGCGGGGCGCGCGCAAACCGCTTGGAGGCAAGGAGGAATGCAGGTGGAGGGTGAGGAGGGGTTGGTGTGCTCTGGCTAATCCGTTGGCGGTCCCACATACTGGCGTGGTGATCCAACGGACACAAGACCACAGGTTTGTTCGACTCCGCAGCAACATTTCCATTGTTGCCCGCTTTGTGCAACCGCAACAGTGGCTAAATTTAAGACCGGTATAACCTGTGTCCACGGAGACATCCGCTGGTACAGGTCCGCCGCTGTGTCATCAGTTACGGAGGGTCAGTTCGTAAGCTCACCGTAGCGTCCTACCTGATCCTCCACACCCGGTGATACTAGGGCGGACTGGTCTAAAATCAAAAGCGGTGAGACACATACCACTCCCGGGTTAATTTGGGCCTCGTTATGGGACGGAGATAACCCGTCTCAAGCTGCCTCCACGCCGTGTAATCAGCCGGCAGAGAGAGACGAAGCAGTCGCCCTGACTGGCGTGGCAACTCCGGCCGCCGCGGGCTAACACGTCATCCACCAGCGCCCGGGCGGAGCGGGAGGAAACCACGCCCATTGAGGTCGGCGCTGACCCTCTCTCCGTGTTGCGGTTCCAATTTAAAGAAACGGCTTCTTTTAGAAGGGAGCAATGGAATGATGACTCCCTGAAGTTTGTAAAAAATGCAGTGGTCCTTGTCAATGGCCAGCGCACTAATCAGTCGATGCCACAGGGCCCCTACTTTGTGCTAGATAATGACCTCCTTTACCGTGTAGCAATGCATGACGGGCAGGAGACGAGGCTGCTGCTAGTGCCGCGTACCTTCCGCGGCAGGTCTGTGAGCTAGCACACGCCCACCTCCTAGGTGGCCACCTGGGCACCGAAAAACTCTGGAGCGGATCAAGCTCCGTTTCTACTGGCCAGGAATTAATGAGGAGGTTGTCGCTTTGGCGCTTCCTGCCCGGAGTGTCAACTGCGACAAATTCCTAGGAGGGACCGTGCTCCTCTCATTCCTATTCCACTGATTGACGTTCCCTTCCACAGAATCGGGGTCGACCTGGTGGGACCCTGGAGCCCTCAGCCCGAGGACACAAGTACATTTTAGTCCTCGTGGATTACGCTACACGATACCCGAAGCTGTTCCGTTGCGCTCAGCTACCTCTAAAGCCATCGCACGGAATTACTAGGGGTATTGGCGCTGGGGATCCCCAAAGAAGTCTTGACAGACCAGGGGACCCCTTCACCTCGGAAACGTTCAAGGAGACTGCCAGATTACTGAAAATAAAGCATTTAAAGACCTCGTGTATCATCCTCAAACCGACGGATTAGTAGAGAGGTTTAATCAAACTCTCAAGCAAATGCTGCGTAAGGTGGTCAGCGAGGATGGAAGGAACTGGGATCAGCTCCTCCCCCTCGTCCTTTTTGCCTATCGGAAGTCCCACAAGCCTCCACGGGTTCTCCCCTTTGAACTACTATACGGGCGACAACCTCGGGCATATTAGATATTTTGAAAGAAGGCTGGGAAGAAGAGGCTCTTCCCTCCACAAACATACTGGAGTATATCGCGAGTTACGCGATAGATTTGGAAAATTCGCCTGTCCTTAAAAGTCACATGGAGGAGGCTCAAGCAGCACAGGCCGGTACTACAACCGCGCACGTCTCTTGGGAGTTCCGCCCGGAGATCGGGTCATGGTCCTAGTGCCTACCTCCCACTCTAAATTGCTTGCCCACTGGCAGGGCCCCTACGAAGTTAAGGAGAGGAAGGGACTGGTCGACTATTTGGTGAGTCAACCCAATCGTCGGCCAAAGGAGCGGTTTATCATGTGAACCTGCTGAAACCGTGGAAGGACAGGGACCCCGATCCCTCCTCCGCCAGCCCGCCACTCTTCGCTCACACACACGACCTTAACTTCGCACGGACTTAAGTCCCAGACAGCGGCAGGAGCTGGAAACAGTTATCCGGACCGTTCGGGAGGTAGTCAGTGAGAACCCGGAAGGACCTCTCTGATTGAGCACAACATCGTGACAGAGCCGGGTTGTTGTCCGAGAACGCCGTATCGTCTTCCCGAGGCAAAAAAGGCTGAAGTGGAGCTTGAGATCAAGCGCATGCTGGAGCTAGGTGTGATTGAGGAAAGTTATAGTCCCTGGTCCAGCCCCATTGTGCTCGTCGGTAAGCCTGACGGAAGTTGGAGGTTCTGCAATGACTTCCGTCGGCTTAATCAAGTCTCCCAATTTGATGCTTATCCAATGCCACGCGTGGGCGACCTCCTCGAGAGGCTTGGACAGGCTCAATACCTGACCACACTTGACATGACGAAAGGGTACTGGCAGGTTCCTTTAACGGACTCCGCGAAGGTAAAAACCGCGTTTAGTACCCCTAGCGGACACCGGCAGTATCGTGTCCTTCCATTTGGGTTACACGGGCTCCAGCAACCTTTCAGCGTCTGGTGGACAAAGTGCTTCGCCTCATAACTCATACAGTGCTGCCTACCTGGATGACGTGGTCATCTATTCCAGCACATGGAAGGAACACCTACAGCATGTCCAAGCGGTATTACGGACACTTGGTGAGGCGGGCTCGGATTAATCCCAGAAATGCTTCTTGGATTAAGCGAGCCAAATATTTAGGCTACCTGGTGGGTCGGGTACCGTAAGGCCACAGTGCTCCAAAATTGATGCCATTCTGAAATGGCCCGTCCATGAACCAAGCGGCAGGTCCAAGCCTTTCGGTTAGCGGGTACTACCGCCGGTTTGTACCCGGTTTTCGGAGAGAGCGCCTTGACTGATTTAACAAAGAAGAGGGCCCGAACATTGTGGTATGGACTGAAAAACAGGCGCTGCATTTGGTGACTTAAAGCAGGCCCTTACGCCCACACCTGTTTTGATGGCACCTAACTTTTCTTTGCCTTTCATCCTCCAGACGGACGCTTCGGACACAGGCCTGGGCGCCGTGCTGAGCCAAAGCGTCGATGGTGTGGAGCACCCCATCATGTTCCTGAGCCGGAAACTGTTGGACCGGGAGACCAGGTATGCTGCGGTGGAGAGGGAGGCTCTGGCGATTAAATGGGCGATTACTCAGCTGAGGTACTACCTGTTGGGCCGGGAATTCACCCTTGTCACGGACCATGCACCCCTACAGTGGATGGCCCTCCACAAGGAGTCGAATCCGCGGGTCACCCGGTGGTTTCTTGACCTGCAGCCGCATAAGTTTTCGCTCTTCATCGTCGGGCGCCTCCACGCCAACGCTGATGCTCTTTCGGGTTCACGACCTCTCGGTTAGGTCGCCCGACCCGTCGGGTCTGGGCTAAGGGGGCCTTGTCACACACGCGCATGGGAGGCAGCTAAAGGGCTTGAGTGAAGGCAGTTCGAGGCATGCCGGGTGTGGCAGAGTGCACTGACTCTTTTTCTCCCTTGCCTGTAGACCATCCCGGGGATTTCACCTGGATCTCCTGACATCACTTCCGGGACTGAGCCAATGGAAGTCGGCCACACCAGCTCCAGTCCCTCTGATGTCACCTCCGGCTACGAGCCAATGGTGGAAGACCACGTGCCAGATCCATACGACCTCACTTCCTGTCTCCCCTTTAAAACCTGCCCCTTTTCCTTTCTTTCTTTAGTCTTGTTTTGGACTCGGTTGTGTGCACTTCAGTGCTCTGTATTTTAAAGAAAACGACTTTTGCAGCCAGGATACCACAATATACGGGTGGCTGCCCCAACTCTTTATCTGTCAATGTCTCGTTCTTGTGACTATATATATATATATATATATATATATATATATATATATATATATATAGTGGCATCCGCCAGGGCTGGAGGGCTGGAGAAGGAAAGGCACAAAGGACTGTGAGGCCTGGACATTGGGGAACGGTGCAAGAGGCACTGGGAATGCACTGTAAATATTGTAAAATAAACGTGTGTGTGGTGAACTTAAGATGTCCGTCTGTCTGTGTCCGGTTCAAGTCCACAATATACAGTATATATATATATATATATATATATATATATATATATATATATATATATATATATATATACATATATATACACATACATATCTTCATATATATATATACATATATACATTTCTATATGCATATCTACATATACACATAAATATATATACACATATATATATACATACCTATCTACATTATATATACACTAACCTACATACATACATACACACACACATATATATAATTTGTGTGTGTGTATGTATGTATGTGAGTGTATATATAATGTAGATAGGTGTTTGTGTGTGTGTATATATATATATATACTATATATATATATATATATATATATATATATATATATATTTAAATATATATATATATATATATTTAAATATATATATATATATATATATTTAAATATATATATATATATATATATATAGTGGAGGACTGCTGGCTTCGTGCTCCGGCCCTCACCCCCAGGCCGCCAGGAGGAGCTCTCCCGACAGCTGGATTGTGCCCCGAGTTCCAGGAGGGCCTTATGGACTATGTAGTGTTTTTACACAGCCCTGCTGGATACCTTGGGGGCCACCAGGAGTCGCTGTGGGGGGGGGCTTATGGGCTCTTTTGTGCCTTATGACCCGGGTCAGGGGCTATAAAAAGACGATGCCTCAGTCCAGACATTGAGCTGTGCTGGGTGGGAGAGGAGCAAAGTGTCTGGGCGAGGAGAGAGAATATTTGGTAGTGTTTTTGTGGTTTCATATATGAGTAGTGTAGAAGGTGCTTGGTGCACTGTGAACCAAAATAAAAGGTCTTGGACTTTTACCTGGTGTCTGGAGTTGTACCTGAGGGTTCAAGGGAGCACTAGCGCCCCCAACAGCCACACATATATATATATATATACATACATATATACACACACACAGGTATATATATATATATGTGTATATATATGTATGTGTCTATATGTGTGTGTATAGCTTTGGTCACTGAGTGCAAGGGAAAAAAAATAAAATATAGTCTATAAGTTATTAAACAGTAAAACATCAACGTTTTAAGAAGTAAAGATACATTGAGCACCACTGGAGTGGTTTCAGGTAAGCTACATTTTAAAGCCGGTATAACATAACAGGTAAGTAGTACTAACAGCAGCTAAAATGTATATGGATCATCTCTTGGTAGTTGATCCCTTTTGAAAGGTGCTACACGACGGCTGTGGTATAGAAATTATATTTTCTATGTGAACGTCCAAATTTCTGCCTGTGGTAATGTGCCTTGCCGTCATTACCAGCAATTAAAAGAAAATCATTTTTGTGTCCTCTGCAGTGTTAAGAGATAAAGGCTTTGGTTTGGGATAAAAGGAGAAAAAATGTGTAAAGAAAGGAAACTTGGCTTTTTCTTTAATATAATGTAGAGAGAGGTCTTCGCTGACGATATGAGCGTTGCAGTGAGTCTCGTGTAGACTGGAGAGACAGCCCTGCCATTAACTGGCCGGGATGGCACTGTCAGTCCTCCACTCCTGTGTCTTAATAATCCGACCTGACGACGTCATAATCGTATACGTGTAAAAGAAAGTGCGAAGTGCCTTAATATTAGTTTGCCGCGGTCTAGAAATGGGATCCCGTGTTTACAGTTGTCTGGGCTATAGCTCATGGGAAGGAGGAAAAAAAATTAAAAGTGTTTAGTTTCACTTAAGGCAGAAGCGCAGTCAGCGTCTCAAAGGCTGCCACAGCTACGCACGCACGCGCTGGCTGCCCAACTTTTGTAGTATTTTTGAAGTTCAGGAAACGCCACTTTTTGCAGACACGTTCATGTGATCAAAAGTCTCCGCGCTCTTTAGAGGTCTTGCTTTCTCTGCGTACTGCGTTCATAGTCAGTTCACGTGAGCCGCTCGGAGTACATGCATTGACGCTTCTGAGCTGTGCCTGTGCTATCTCATGCGATCTCGCGATGTCCACAGCTTTATTTAATGTTAGATAAGACCCGGCACTTAAATGTTTCTCGCTACAGCAATTTTAACTCCGTTACAAAGTGATCCAAAGTCTCGTTTATACCTAGTGTCTTCTCATTAAACTTGTATCTCGTGAATAAAGTATTCGGCGTTTTTCTTAAGCGCTTTTTGGAGGTCTTCCTTCTTTTCTACGTACTGCGTTCGCAGTCAGTTCACGTGATTACGTGGGAGGCGTGATGATGTCACACGCAGCTCCGCCCCCCCACGGCCATCAAGCTAACGTCCATTACAGTATATGGAGAAAAACAGGTTCCAGTTATGACCATTACGTGTAGAATTTCGAAATGAAACCTGCCCAACTTTTGTAAGTAAGCTGTAAGGAATGAGCCTGTCAAATTTCAGCCTTCTACCTACACGGGAAGTTGGAGAATTAGTGATGAGTGAGTGAGTGAGGGCTTTGTCTTTTATTAGTATAGATTTAGGTCTGAGATATATCTCTCTATTATATAAAAAAAAATCCTGAGACAAGACAAAACTTTTTTCAAGAGATTTTTTCAAGTCCCGCAAGACAAGACCTTGCCATGAGATTTTGTCAAGTCACACCCTCCTCTCAACCATTTACAGTTAACGACCCACGCCCACAGTCCTCTCACCTCTCATTTATGTGAATGCTTTTGTCAGACACAGTTCCTGCTCCCTCATCTCTTATAAATTTTAGTGTTTTTTTAAGTTCCCAATAAAAGAAGACTTACTATGTCTAAATTTTATTGAAGAATTTCATCACGAAGGGTTATCAACAGAAGAAAGGAGTACACGGGCAATCCTAGCACAGAGAAACGATGAAGTCAAACAAATTAACATGAAAATTGTCAATCGGTTACACGGCAAATTGGTTAAATGCGTATCAATAGACTCTGCTGAAACAGTTGGTGGTGATGGTTCGGAAGATGAAAACATCAGCTTACAATATCACGAAGAATATCTACAACCGTTAACACCATCTGGTCTTACACCGGCTGAATTACTATAGAAAGAAGGACATATCGTAATGTTACTGCGTATTTTATGTCTGAGTGATGGGCTATGCAATAGGACAAGATTAGTTGTATTCAAAATTAGTCAAACAATTCTGACATGTAAAATTTTAACACGAAAGGTAATGTAGTACATCTTCAGGGGATGACATTAGACACCAAAGGAGATCTTGATATGCCATTCGTATTAAAACGTTTACAGTTTCTCGTTAGAAGAGCTTTGGCTATGACAATTAACAAACCTCAGAGAGAACCATTCGAAAAAGTCGGTTTATTTATTAAAGAGAAAGAAACGAAATTCGATCAGGGGCAGCTATACGTTACATTGTCACGATGAAAGTCCAAATACAGAATCAAAATTCAATGCGATATTGATGAAAATTTTATTCCAAAAATTGTTTTTGCTGAAGTTTTACAGTACAAGTGTAAGTTTAAAAAGTACTTGTGTATTAATTTCAAAGCCAAACAGAACAAAATCGTGTTACACTAATGCAACATGGAACATAATTTACTTTCAAATGAGTATGTTTTACTATTTATTTAATATGGTTAATTACTCACTTTAATGTAAAACAGGTAGTTCTATTATCCATGCGTAACAATTCCCATGAAAATAACAATCTGTTTAAATTTCACATCCACATCCCCGTACGCGAGTGGCAGAACCACAAAGAGAATAACGCAGAGTGCAGGCACGGGGATTGGCGAGCAAAGCCACCTTGTATACTACATAAACATTGTATGTTGTTCGTGCCAATAATAAGTAAGTCTCTTGAAGTGCTAAGAGAATGACAAGTTGTGTTATTCTTTAGCACTCGTGTGGTTTAAAGTGCCAGAGGTTAACTAGCTGTGTGTGTCATTCATAGGGCACTATTATGGTGAGGGTCTGAGTGTAGGCGTATATCTATATATATATGTGTGTGTGTGTGTGTTGTTATTAGGGTGTGCGAGCTGACCAATCCAATAACGAACCTGACAAATGTAAGGGGTAGACAGACGATAACACACAAGGGGATGGTTAAAAGAAATGTACAGTGCTTTTATTAAAAACAAAACCAGTGTCCAAATAAATAGTGCAGTGCACAAAGTTAAATAAATGAACAGTCCATAAAACAAGGTGATAAAAGTGGAGGTTAATATCCAAAATAAATAAATCCTTTTAAACGAGGTTAAAACAATGGGCTGGAAGC
>NW_024386704.1:0-14866 GCF_016835505.1 Polypterus senegalus
TTTCTTTTTTTCCCCGGGCGTTATTTTCCATTTTTATGTTTTTTTTGTTTTTTTTTTTTGTGCCTTGTTTGTATTTAATGTGTAATGGGTAAGGGAACGTTGATCGTTTTCTTTTCATTTTTTTTCATTACATTGTTTTTTGCTGTTTGTTACCTGTTGCTTTGTTTTGTTCTTTTTTGGAGTGTCATTTTGGGGTTTAAAGGCGGGATCGCCCGGGAATCCCCACCATAAAATAAATAAATCCGTCTTCTCGATTGTGGCTTCCGCTTCTTAAAAACCTAACACAGTGCCTGCCCTTTTTTTACTGCTTTGTTTCTCCTCCCCCAGACATTTCTCCCTGTTGGTGGTTGTGCTCCCCTAATGTTTGCTATTTTTTTGAAATTAACTGCAACTGAGCCCCTTTTTTACATCTAAAAGACATGTTTGAAGTGTTTGAAAAGTTCCTGTCTCAATCCCCTGTGTTTCTGTGAAATTTGACCCAAGTTTTTACTTTGTCATATTGTTCAGTTTTTTTAAAATAGCAGTTCATTAGCATTGAAAAAGGATTAGTGCAATTTATGCATTTTTGAAAAAAAGTGTCCCTTAAAATTTTACTTTTTTTTTGTCAATTGTGCGTTTTACTTAAAGTGTAGCAAAAAGTATTTGCGTCCATGGATGCATTAACCCCGTATGTATGGTTAGAGGTTAAAGCCGAAGATGCCAGCAAGAGCTGCACCGTCTAAGGCTTCTGGCAATGAAAACGTGCTTGCATGAATTACAGTATACATATAGCGGTAACATCGGTATTTTACATTCTAGCACTGTGGGAGAAATAGCAGTACAGTATACAGGTCTACCTTTACATTCTCTATTTTTAGGTAATGTATTATGCCGAGTTTGAAAGTGTTTTGGGGCATTTTAGGGATTAAACTATGAAAATAGGCATTTTTTTTTTTTAACCACATCCAAAATTTTAGGTTTTTCACAATTTGCGGGTGCTCTAGGAATGTAACCCCTGCAACTTTTGGGGGTGTACTGTACATTGTGACTAACTGTTGTGACTGTTGCATGTTATTCCAGACAATTTAAATGATGTTTATATCAAATAGGAACCAGGAACCAGGACCTGTCAAAAAGACAATATCTACTGAAACAGGCAGATCAATTTTCATAGAGTGAAGTCTTCACACCAAAAATAACACATAAAATACAAAAGCAAATAACCAGTATAGGGATTTTCCAATGCCAGAATTTCTGTTTTCAATACCAGTAAAATTTCATAACCCCAATACCCAATGTAATTAAACAGCAAAAACAGAAATCCAGGTCATTTAATTAAAGCTACCTCCATTATTCAAATGAACAATATTGTGCCTTCTCAGTAACGTAATATAAAATATGTAAATACTAACAATGACAGCAACTTTAAAACTGGATATTCTTAAAGCTGTTACCCACAGTTATTTAAGTAAACTAGCATTGGCATTCATAAATATCAAAATACAACAGAAAGCTTAGATGTAGTTTAGGTGAGACATGGGGATTCAATTAGTGTAACAACAAGTATAGTCGCGTGTAATGGAAGGATTTTTTCTAAAGAGAGGGGGATCAAGAGAGCAGATGGGCGTTGGTACGCTCAGCCTGAAAACCCAGCTGCATTACTAATGTTTTGGAAAGATACAGCCAAGGTTATGCTGACTTGCTTTTCACTTTGAGGGGTACAAGAAGGAAAAGTACTGGGAATATGGCCAAAGGGTTATGCTGACTTGTTTTTCACTTTGAGGGGCTTTTACTGTATTTTGTGTGCCTCCTGGTACCAGGTGCCGTCTCAGGACCAAGTGAAAACAACCCGCATCCGGGGAAAAGGGTGTGTGTGAAAACTAATCATTTTGTATACATGCCAGTAACCCCGCTTTGGGAAAGGGGGCCCCCGAAATTAATAAAAAAAAACCGCCCTCATTTTTCTTGGGACCAACCCGGGGGAAAAGCCCCACCCCCCCGGTTTAAAAACCAAAAGGGGTTTGGGTTTCCTGACCAAGATGACAAGGGGGCCCCCCCTCAGTCTACTGGTCTGGGATGATGGTTCTTGTCTTTTTATATGTTTTGTAAGTATTGTTTTTTTTGTATGTCTGCATTATATGTGTTTGATTTTTAATTTTGGGTTAAGTAAAAAAATAGAAGTATTGGACCTTTTTCCTCTGATTCTTTGCCTACTTATTTCTAACCCCTTGAACCTTTTTCCCACAACAAAACTTTTTGGCGTAGTCGGCGGGATTTTTGGGGAATCTGGTAAAATATTAAACTTTTGAGTGGGGTAAAAAGAAATCAGAGATGTCAAGGGAAAAAAACCCCTTGCGGCCCCCTTTCCTCCCGGCGGGGGGAAACAGTATGGGGGGGCTGGCTGGGGGTTGGGGGGGGGGGGATTAGCACAATTTGGCAAATTTTGGGCCCCCCCAACACCAGTAAATTAGGCGGGGGCAAAAAAATGTAAAGTGTCTGAAAAAGAACCCATTGGGGCTGCGGGCCCGGGGTGGGTTTTACTGGGCAGTTAGATGTCTGGACAACGGTAGGCAAAAAAGGGAGATTGAAAATCAAATGGACCCCGGACCCGTTGAACCTCAATGGCGAATCAAAGGTAGCTTTTTGTTTTTGGGGAAAAAGGCCCCAGGGGTTGGCGGATGAACGGGCCCTTTTGCATAGCCCAAAATAAATACCTGGCTAAAAAATTTTTGAGCAGCTAGCAGTACCCTAGCCCAAAGTATAAAGAAGGGTGCCATATAGATTAAACAACGATAAATCCCCGTGTTAAAATTTTTGGTTTGGGGGGTGGGTTTCACTTATCCTTTATTGAGGTTTTTTTTGTGATTTTATTTGGGAAAAAACATGTTTGTTTTTTAGTTAATATTCTCCAACGACGTTTAAATCTTTTTGGAGGTGCCGTCTTGCTGTAATGTCGAACCCCTGATTTTCGATAGTTGGTTTTTCCTAATTATGGAGGAATGGATGCCCCGGAAGCAATTCCTTTTTGTCGCCGTCATTTAAGGGGTCTCCCCGATCTGAAACCAGCGCCCTTTTAGGGCTGAGTAGAATGGGTTTGAGTTAACATCCTTGCGTCATGAGAGGCTGTTTTTTTATTATAGTCTGATAAGTAAAACAGCCTTCAGAAAAATTGGAGGGGGCACCCGAAAAAAATTTAAAAAAGCGTTGAGAAAAAAATATAATTTTAAAAAAAAAAGTCACTGTATTTAACTTAAATTTTTAAACTAATGTCTGGGGTTTTATGAATATGTCTGTGCTGAACTTATTCAATGTGTGTGCCTGTATACTATGTGTATCCCCGGGCATTAATTTTTCCCCCTGTGTGTGTTTTAAAAAAAATTTTTTTAAAAAAGTGTGGCGTGCCGGTTTTTTTCTGTGGGTTGCGTCGTGTGTTTTGGGGGGTAAGAAAAAACAAAACATGGAACTTCTGGGTAATGTAGTTCAATTATGATTTGCTGAACTGCCCTGGCATATAAACTTCCCGAGCTCTGAGTAAATATGGGGTTAAAAAAAAATGTAGTATGGTAACATTTAAATAATAAGTAAAAATAAGTAAAAATGAGGGGAAAGTTAGATGTATTAAAACAATGGTTTGGGTGATTTTTGTATGTTATATAATTATTAGAGGGGTCCCTATTTTGTATGTTGAATAGGTTTTTAGTGTGTTTAAAAAAATGTAAAAATGTGGTGTTGTTTGCAAAAAAATTAAATAATTGAATTTTTGAATGTAAATGTTGAAAAATTAAAAAAAGCTCTTAATTCTAAAAATTTAAAAAAAAGGTTTTAAGGGGGTTTTAAAAGGTCTCCAGATTAAGCATATTATATGGCCCCTTTTTTTGAGTACTGGCCCGACTCTGATAAAGGGAGGTTTTCAATTAAAATGAGTACATTTCAATTGAAGGAACATTTTTTTGAAAATAAACAGGTTATTGTAATACTCCTTTCAAAGCCTATGTTGATTAGTGCTGCTTAGAAACAAAATTTACTTATATTGGAGGCAGGTAAAAGGGAAAAGCTGTTATAATGTGAGGGTTACTTGTATGTGTAATGAAGGAAAGTGTAAGTGACAATAGGGTGTGCATTTGTTTGGTGGTGGTCAAATCGAAAATTGGTATGAAGAATGGCAATGTGGCATTATAAAAAAAACCAATGCCAAACTGGAAATGAAAGAAAGGGAATAAGGAGGGTTAACTAAGAAAAACAGACTTTTGCTCTTTGGAGTCAACATTCTGAAAGACATGTAATAAAACATCTGGAAGATAACATTAAAAGAATGTGCAAGATCAATATCTTTGACAGAAGGTTAGGGGGAAAAAAGAAAATCAGTGTATATAATTGAAGTAGATTTGAAGTTTTTTTCTTAGTTTACCTGATAAACAAGTGGGTTCTTCATCTACTAATAAAAGGCAAAGCCCTCACTCACTCACTCACTCACTCACTGACTCATCACTAATTCTCCAACTTCCGTGTAGGTAGAAGGCTGAAATTTGGCAGGCTTATTCCTTACAGCTTACTTACAAAAGTTGGGCAGGTTTCATTTCGAAATTCTACGCATAAGGGTCATAACTGGAAGCTATTTTTCCCCATATAATGTAATGGAGTCTTGAGTTGGAGATGGCGTGGGGGAGGAGTTTAGTGTGACATCATCACGCCTCCTACGTAAGAATGCGTAGAGAACAAGGAAGAACTCAAACAGCGATGAGCACAAAGCGCCATTTCACAATTGAGAAGGCAGAAAAACATTATGAAGCAAATGATGCATACAAGCATATTCATAAGTACAGCTACTGCGGAAACAAAAAGCGTGAACCGTAAGTTTATATTAAATTAAGTTCATAGACAGGCTGCCACTAGCGTTTGTAATTTAGTGCCTGCCCATATAAGGCCGTCCATCAGCGGCAATCAATACAAACACTGCGGTAAATGTTCACGGGTGAAGGACTGTGCTTATGCAGAGGAAGATGAGATGGTCAGGGTGGTGTTTGGCACAAACTCATTGAAACTGCGAGAAACTTTTAAGTGCGGGTCTTAGCTGACATTACGAGATGGCACCAGTACAGCTGGGAACCTTGATGCAAGAACACCAAGCGGCTCCGTGAACTGGCGCAGTGCACAGACAAAAGCAACAGTTCCAAAGAGTGCTGAACAAAACCGAATTACACAATTGAGAAGGCAGCAAAAAATATGGCGTCTTATACATACAATCATATTCATAAGTGCAGCTACTGCGGAAACAAAGCACACGTGGAAAAAGTGAATGTCCTGCTAAAGGAAGACAGTGTAAAAAAAACCGTGCATGCAGTTTGTCACATCACAGATAAAAGGAAGGCGAGCTGTTTATTGATGCAGTAAGGAACTAATCGATGAATGAAACCTCTTATCTTTACAGCGATTGACAAACACGGAATGTAACGAACACATCCTACAAATACGAGCCTGATTGAAAGAAATAATGATAATCAAATCCTTGATGACAGCAACATTCAATAACACTCACAAAACAATTACTGTATATTGACAATCATGTTACGTTATTTTTAAAATGTTCCCTTTTCTTTTCATAACTTCTACTTCTCCACTCGATACGGTATATATATATATAAATGTATATATATACCCGATCTACAATACATACTTTAGCATAGACAAGCCACCGCTGTGGCTAATTGTAGAAGTCTTAAGCCTCTAGCGCCGACATTGAGGTTGATTCGAGAGGATGTACTGACTATATGCTAGCGCTACCGATTCATTTACCTTAGCATCTCCTTGGTTTGGGGCGTATGAAAAAATATTAGGTTAGCGCAGAATCATGTTCACGTTATTTTTAAAATTTTCCCTTTCTTAGCACAAGCACAGCTGAGAAGCTTGATGCATGTACTCCATAGCAGCGTTAAAAATAGCGCATTTAATCACACTTTCAATTCCAAGCAAGCGGGAACTTTTGTCAATGCATGATTTCCTGGTACATCCATTACACTGATGCACACATCACAGCTACAAAAATGTTAGAGTCGGAATAAAGCGGCGTTCCTCGACTGATCATTTCGACTACCGGCGAAGCCTTGATAAAAGCATGGTTTTGTGCACACTGAAAAGCAAGCAAAATTAGATGCATTACAGAAGCGGACTTTGTGGCTCTTACTGGGGATCATTGGACTTCCGTGACCGTTAGTAATTCTAAATACATCTAATTACAAAATGTTCAATGATCACACTGTTTTAGCCTAATGTACAAAATAATTTTGGCTAATGTTACTCAGAGTTTAAAGAGTAAGCTGGTCAAATTACCTTTTATGTTTCTGACTTATTTTTTAAGAAGAAAAACTGCACTTTATGTTGAAATTTTGGTTATTATTATTTAAAGACAATACTATTCTGAAAATGTACTTAAAGTACTTAAACTACCACTTTATTTTTAAGTCTGCCCAATTTTAACCAGGGATGATATTTTTGTTTCTGTTTTGAATTCAAATGCAGTTTAAAGCTTTTTTTCAGAAATTAAAACAGCTTCAGTTTACAATATTCATGTCCATGTCTATTATTTGATTCTGTAAGCCCACTAAAACCGTTTTAAATTAAAAAAAAAAACATTTGCGATTTGGGGCAAATTCGTGTCGATTACATACGATTAATCAAGATTAATTCTTACACAGCCTCTAATTAATTGGATTAATTTTTTAATCGAGTCCCACCTAATATATATATATATATATATATATGTAGATTTAATATATATATGTATATACAGTATATATGTATATAATATGTATATGTGTATATAGTATGTATATACAGTATATGTATATATATGTATGTGTATATATATATATATATATATATATATATATATATATATATATATATATATGTATATATATATATATATATATATATATATATATATATATATATATATATATATACCAACAACACTCATGACAATGACAAAACAATTACATTGTCAATCATGTTACGTTATTATTAAAATGTTTCCTTTTCTTTTTACTTCTGCAGCTGTCAATGCTTGGGTATTTTTATATATATATATATATATATATAGATATATATAATATATATATATATAATAGATAGATATGACAATAACACTCATATCAATGACAAAACAATTACATTAACAATCATCTTACGTTATTTTTTAAAATGTTTGCTTTTCTTTTTCATAACTTCTTTAACACACTACTTCTCTCATTTCTGAAGTAGCGAGTATTCTACTAGTTTGCATAACTGAACAATGGTTTGTGATTAGATACATGGGGGAAGAAATGTGGAGCCTAATTTTTGTTATTTAATGTCCCCAAGGAAAAGATTAAGAATTTACCCGTCTAGATTGTGGATTTCTTTCTTGACTCTGCTTGATATGTTATGTTTAATTTTGTTTAAATTTTACTTTTTGAAACCAGTTTAAATCTTGGAACAAATGCAGATAATTTGAATATTATGTCAATATTATTGGGACCAATTTTGTAATGATTTATTTCCTTTTGTAATACATTGATTGATTTTATTTTAATAATGACTTGGGACATGTTTTTTAATTGAGTGGAAATTGCAACGCAGCCAAACTGGAAACAGCTATAAAGGAGGACTTGAACTTTGTGCTTATCAATTTAAACTTTTACTCTGACTGTTTAAAGATAAATTGACTTAACAAGCACAGACTGGATTGAACTGACCGTTTGTTTCCTGCTAGCAATATTTTTAATAGAGGTACTAGCGAAACAGATCTGACATCTTATGACATATTGTTTTTGGATCCATAAGTAGCTACCAATGAAGAATTAATATGCTGACTATTTAAATGGCGTTTTTAAGTCTTTACATCTGCAGGTGAAAGCTGTTTTCCTAGTGCATTGTAGATGACAGCATTTGAAGTTGAACCAGAGATTGGGCTGTGAAAAAGGTCTGCAGATAAACTAATTATCTGACTCCAAGGAGAACCCAGCCATACCAAAGGAGGAATCAAGTCATGAATCAGGCCATCGATCAGCTGACTACTGGACAAGCACTTGATTCCAGTTCCAGACATCATGGATACCTGCTGCCAAGAGCTCGACTATGCTGGTGATGTTTGAGCCCAAAGATCATCGTGGATTCGAATCATAGATGACATCTGCCTACTTGGGTCCTTTTGCTTGGGATGTTGGACCCCAACACCTGCTTTGGTCCTTATTAAGAAAGAAAATCTGTCACACTTTTACTCTGCAGGGCTCAATGTTCTTGCTGGAGCCTGCTTTGACTGTCCACTTGTTTGACAAATGGCAACATCTTTTGGGTTAAAAGTATTTGAACTGTGAAAGATATAGAAGGAAAGCTAATTATTTGTAGACAAAGCAGAATATAGGGTTCCTAAATAATATGTATTTAATGAATGTTTGTATTAATTCATAGTGGTTATTTTTAGATAAATGTTTTGATATGCCTTCTGATATTTTTGTATGAGATAATAAGTCACCTTTAAGGACCAATGATTTGGTTATTTGTAAGTTAATCAGAATTGAATCTAATCTAACATAAGGGATCTATTAGAGATTGTTAAGTGATTGTCATTGAAGGCACAATACTATTACTAGTCAGGGGTCAGCCCAGTTTAGATATTCTAGGTTATTGATTGTAGTGTTATAGCAAATAATGTAGAGCTTTACATTTAGGTACATTTAATTAATTGAAAAGAATAATAGTAAGCATATGGGATGACACACATGACTAGTATTTTGGGATAAAGGACACATACTATAGGTCAGGACATCTATAGCTTTTAGAAGAGGATAAAACAGTTTAGGCTAGCATGTTGATGGTGATACAGGTCAAATGATTAACATCATGGCTTGATGAGTATATGTTATGAAATCAGTGAAATGAAGTAATAATTTGGCCCATAGGAGATGGAGTGTCTTATACATACAGTGGTGAGTGGGAGGTCTGTGAATTAAAAAGCCCAAATGAAGTTTGAAGATCTCTGAAGATATGAATAAGCTTGGGTATAACCCTTGAAATTGAAATGAATGTGACCTCAAAAATGACCCAGTGATTTGCATTTTGGAAGGTAGTGCTGACATCTTCCGAAGGGGGGATTGACACCTACTGTCCACAAGATGGCTGAATTAATGTGATAAAAAGGTGGCTCAAGGTTGAGACCACAGCTGGGTGTATATTTGGGCAATTTTATGAATGAGTGTGTTAAGATGTGAGCATGGTGAGGTGTGTAAGGACTTTATCTCCGATTATCATTGTGACTGGCGGTGGCAACCTAAAACTGAGAACTTTTGAGTTATTTAAGATAAATATTTATGCCATCTGTATCATCACCAATAATATTAATTAGTATTAGCTTTATTTGAACCTGGGTATCATGGGGGTTCATGTTAGTGAAGCAGAAGTACTCTCTTAATAATGCGTTGTTTGCTTAGTACTAGTTTCCTAATTAGTTATTACTAGAGTTGCTGTCAAACAGGTGTGCAATTTCTTGAACCATGGACACCTTCAGTTAAAGATTTTTATTCTTTCTTGATGACAATGTGGATGATGAAATACCAAATCAGAAGAAACTCATTGGGTGAAGTGCTAGTAGCCGCTCCCCAGGAGGTGACCCTCTGGTCTAAAGTACCTGGGTTGAAGAAAATTGTAATTTCACTGGAAAAATATTTCTCCAAGTGAAGAAAAAACATTTATTATGGACAATTGTTTTATTATTATTGCTTTAATGACTATATTTAGCTGTTATGTATTTTGTGCTTCTGAAAAATTGCAATCAGAACAAGAAGGGCAAAGCTGGGTTTACTTGGGGCGAGGGGGGAATGTAATAGAAAGGGTTTTTCTAAAGAGAGGGGGTCAAGAGAGCAGATGGGCGTTGAGTAGCTCAGCGTGAAACCAGCTGCATTACTAATGTTTTGGAAAGATACAGCCAAGGTTATGAGGACTTGTTTTTCACTTTGAGGGTACAAGGAGGGGAAAAATACTGGGAATATGGCCAAGGGTTATGCTGACTTGTTTTTCACTTTGAGGGGCTTTACTGTACTTTTTTGTGCCTCCTGGTACCAGGTGCCGTCTCCAAGACCAAGTGCAAAAAAACACAGCGTCCGTGAAAGAAATGTCTTGCGAAACTAATCACTTTTGTATACACTGCTTCGTAAGCGCTTTGGGCAAAAGGGCGCTCAATGTATTATATAAGGGGAAAGGGTTAGCCCTCAGTTTCTTTGGAGGCTCAACGTGGGACAGCGCGTACCGCCCGGTATTTGAAAGGCAAAATGAGTTGGTCCTCTGACAAGACTGACAAGCGGGCCCCCTCAGTCTACTGGTCTGGGATCATGGCTCTGTGTCTTTTTATATGTCTGTAAGTATTGTTTTTTTTTTGTATGTCTGCATTATATGTGTTTGATTATTATAGTTGATTAAGTAAATAAAATAGAAGTATTGGACCTCTTCTCTCTGATTCTTTTTCCTACTTATGTTCTAATCCCTTGAACCATTTTCCCACAACAAAAACACGCGTTAGTGAATTTCAAGGTTATTCAAGATATTTTCAATCACACAAACTCTTTAAAGGAGTTTTAAAATCTTGTTGACTAAGAGAATCACTCTGCTAGATTTGTAACATTTGCTACTGTAAGATTTATATCTGTATCATTAACATTCAAATTAATTGAATTTTCAAAAATCACAAACTCCTAGTGCCTTAATTTTCCAAATTTGACCCTCCCTTTTACATTTGTCTCAACTTTAATGTTTTCTGTGTAAAATCAAGTGTCAGTTTTACATTAATCCATTATATACAACTCCTGTAAAACAGCCATTGTTCTGTTATGTTATTGCTTATGCCCCTGTACAACTTCAGAATTAGAAAATTAACACAGCTGAATTTGCTTGTATGCTATTACTCTAATTGAGGGCTGCATCCATTCACTATCTACCATTCAAACATATGGCATATGTGCTTTTACTGATTGGTCATATTTCAGGGATTATACTCCTGAATATTAGCTTGCCTTTAAAAAATAAAAGAATTTACAAATTTACCATTTGCAGATTCGTATTTAGTCATGACATATGCTGCTTTGGAAGTCCAGCTAATTGCGTCTTTGTAATCAGGCAATCAGTACCATTAGTATCATATTAATAGTGAGAAGTGCCCAGTGCTTTCAAGCACTGAAACACAATACATTTTATTTTGCTATTAACAAATAGAATAAACTCATTTGATTGACAGTGTATATAAGCCAAAGAGACACTTGATTTAAAACTTGTATCTATTTTCACTTCTGCAACTGTTAGAAATGCCAGTATACAGTATCGTTCTACATAGGACAGTCCTATATGTAGGATTATGGATGTGTGAAGATTTCCATAGCGAACCCTGAACTGTATACCTTGGTTAGAAATTAGATGGATGCTTCGATGGACATCTGTAGACGTGCACATCATAATCCAAAATTGAAACAAACCACTATTCCTTTATGGGACTGTGTTTATATTGTACTAAAATGAATCAATAACACCATCATTTAATTTCTTGTTAGAAATTAAGTAACACTGCAAATTAAATTATATTAAATGTAATTAATCACACTACAGTTTTCTCAACACACACACACACAAACACACACCACATATCTATTTCTGAACTAACTCCACAATGGGATAAAAATAGCAACAGTGAAAGACATTTTTTTCTTTAAATAATAGTATTTCTGTCATCACTGAAATTCTTTCCTCAAACCTAAAGCATCTCCCCACGTGACTTCTACCATTTTTTATTTTTTGACATGTGTTAATACACTGCTGTAGCATCACCACTGTCAGCTATTTTCATGTGTAGTTTTTTTTTGTTTGTTTTTTTTTTACATATTATTGTACTTTTTAAAGTAATGTGTCACTTTGTACAACAGTGTAAAAAAGCGAGTACTATTACATTTTTTAGACTTAGATTAGTACTAAGCATCAGTTCTTTTGACATTCCTAATCCAGCATGTTTCAAACTTGCTATTACATACACTATGTAGATCGATAACTAGAAAATATTAACTTAAAAACACACTTATGATAACTTATATCTTATTTCCCAATACATAATATATTGTTGCCACTATACTGCAAATGCACACACATGTGCTTCAGTAAGAGAAAATATTGAGCTCACATGTAGCGTGCAATCAAGTGGCAAGAAATGAACAGACAGTACAGGCATCCATCATCTTAACCCACTTGTTTTGGGCAGTGCTGAAGAACAGATGGAGCCAATTCCTAGCAATCATAAGGCACAAGGCAGGAACAGTACCTGCACATGGTGCTAGATTCATTGCAGGGTAAACACAAACATGTAGGTCACTTTACAATGTCAATTCACCGAAGTTTAACTAGGATTACGTTTATTCAGTTCAGTACAATTGTTTTAACAGAGGAAGAGTGATAGCAGAGAGCTGTCATTCTTGCCTCACAGCACCAAGGTCACTTAAAGTTTTCATCATCTCCCAATGTTATTTATGGATTGATTGGTATCCGTGTCAGAGAATTTACTCACTCAAAACATTGTGCTCAGTCTTTTTATTACCATATCCTCAGCAAGAACAACTCATCATGCATTAAATAGAAGCTTTATTGCACACTGTCATTTTTCTTGTCTTAATTTTTTTGTAATAGTGCATGTGCAAGACACACCATGGAATTTGTAATCACAATTCACTCAGTACAACACTACTGCAACCACTACTCCATAACTCCATTTTCATTGTTTATTTGCACTGTGTCCTACCATCTACACCAGGGTCTCAAACTCAGCGGATATATGGTCCATCATAGAAAAAGTGCTAGTTGGCGGCTGCATTAAATTCTAAACAATACAAATATAATATTATTGTTAATCAATTATTTGAACTACAACACAATATTACTACAATAATACTGCTAGGTTTACGCTGACGTCTTATTACAAATTCCAGTTTTCCAGTTCAAATGTCATTAAATGCAGCGTGACTGCTCAGTTGGAAGCATTTGGAAGACACAAGAACATCAAGATGATACACGCAGATGCTCATTTAGTCCACAATCTCAATCTGCAAATTTTATGAAACGCAAGTAACGTTCACTGCAAACGGAGTCGCACAGAGTGCAAATTGTGGTTCAAGAGCCCAGAACTCGCCAAAATGTCAATCAAACTCTTAAAGTAATTGAGAAATTATATTTGAGTAATATTTCAAGCGTTCTGGTTTGAAACGTACAAACGACTGCATGGCTAATAAATGAGCAAAATTGCCAGATTGCAGCTGTTTGGCCCACAAAGACAGCTTACTTCTGAATGATTTGACACTGTTGTTCATCATCATAAATCACTTGCTTTGGACCCTGGAGCGTCAAGTTGAGTGCGTTGAGGTTTCCCGTGAATCTGTAAGAAACGCTGTACCTGATAAAAATTACAGATCAGAAAGTTGCCAAACGTCTTTATCTTTCAGTGGCAGAAGAAGCGTGATCTCTTGCCTTAAAGCAAAAAATCTATTCAATACATTTTCCCGACTCAACCATCTGAATTTGGTATGATACAGTAAGTCTCCATACTCAGTGTCCATATCAGACAAGAATGAAGTGAACTGCCTGTGGTTGACGTATAAAATTAACACTAAATTACCAGAGCCTACGAAAAACTTGTAAATCCGTCCCACATTAAATCGCTTCTTAAAATCGAGTTCACAGCTCTCCACCAGCGTCTTTTGTCATCTAAAAGATGGATGTACTGTGTCTCATTTCCCCTGTTCACCCTCCTAGTGTCTTTGTAGCAGGGCTGAGACACCAACAAACATGGTCAACCTTCCAGTTCCCTCTCGATCTACCCCTGAAGCACCATACCCCTTGCTCCATCATAAGGGTCTCCTGACTGCTTCTTGCTCAATCCTGCCAACTCATTTTTCATTGGTTTTACCTTCTCTTTTCCTTCTTCCAATTCTTCTCCCTTCCTTGGGAGTCTTTTGCTCATTGAACCATGGCACTGCTAAAGAGGGGTGGGTACGCAAATGTTATGCATAAATAATGACTTTATTCCACCAACAGTGCTCCATGGCCAAGCATGTATCCAGCATACACCTACACCAACATGTCTGAGATGCACAGATATCTAATGCTTTTCACCTCAAGCAAGCACTGAAAGCATAGCAAGTGTCCTTCAACACGATTTGACAGTGGGCATAAAGATTAACTTTTAGTAACTCATTCTCATTTTTAAACAGTAATTTCCTATAGCAGGTTAATTAAAAAAAAAAAAAAAAGAAAAACGGTTATTTAAAATTAGACTTCATTAGTAGTTAAGTAACAAATTGTTTACTCACAGCACTCCTGCCAATCTACTTTATGCACACTGCCACACATGAAGGAAGAGTTTTTCTAAGATTGTATCAGGTTCAATTACAGCATTGTTCCTTGAATTACCTACTAAGGTAACAGTCCCATTTGGTGAATATGACTTTTCATCTAGTTACCAGTTACATACAAATGGATGTAGGATATAATCTAGTTTTGATTAGCTGCAGTAGCAGGAGGCGAAAAGGTTTGTTAAGGAAAAGTAAAAGTATGTCTATTATGCTTATCTTCATAACATTTCCAAAGCTGCACTTTTCACTTTACCTTAAACAGAAAGACATGCTCTCCTTATCTGTTAATTCATTAATGATACTTGCTATGCTGTATTTGGCCATTAAAAATGCAGACCCCAGGTTAATGAATGGGTGTGATTTTTGCTTCACTCTTTGCAAGTCTCAAATGATCTTTACCTTAATTTTGTTTGATTATGGTTTAAAAGTAAACTGTATAGATATGTAGTATACAGTTAATGAAAATTTTATTTGAA
>NW_024386705.1:0-18330 GCF_016835505.1 Polypterus senegalus
TTTTGAAACAAATTTTAAATATTTCTTAGTTTCTTCAAAAGGTACCCAACCTTTTTGCTTTGATTCTGCTTTACTCTTGGCTTTCTCTCGATGGGGCTTCAACAGATAGTCACCTAAAATAAAACCATTTCATTAACTCCATGTGTTTTCATTCTAGTTTTGATGCCTTCAGTGAGAATCTACCAGTATGGTCATGAAAATAAAAAAAACACATTGAATGAGGAGGTGTGTCAAACTTTTGGCCTGTACTGTATATATATTTTGTGTGTGTGTGTGTGTGTGTGTGTATGTATATATGTAGATATGATGTATATGTTATATATGTTTATATATTGTTGGTGAGTATGTTATATATATATATTTTGATTTGTGTGTATATATGTGTGTGTATGTATTTTGTGTGTATATGTAGATATGTATATATATGGTGTGTTATATATACTGTATATGTTATATGTGTATATGTATATATGTATGGATATGTATATATATATGTTTATATATATATATATATATATATATATATATACTATATCTATATCTATATCTATATATATTACTCAAAAGAATTAAAAGGAACACTTTTTAGTAGAGGTATAGCATAAAGTCAATGAAACTTATGGGATATTAATCTGGTCAGTTAAGTAGCAGAGGGGTTGTTAATCAGTTTCAGCTGCTGTGGTGTTAATGAAATTAACAACAGATGCACTAGAGGGCAACAATGAGATGACCCCAAAACAGGAATGGTTTAACAGGTGGAGGCCACTGACATTTTCCCTCCTCATCTTTTCTGACTGTTTCTTCACTAGTTTTGCATTTGGCTACAGTCAGTGTCACTACTGGTAGCATGAAGATACCTGGACCCTACAGAGGTTGCACAGGTAGTCCAACTTCTCAGGATGGCACATCAATACATGTCATTGCCAGAAGGTTTGCTGTGTCTCTGCACAGTCTCAAGGGCATGGAGGAGATTCTAGGAGACAAGCAGTTACTCTAGGGAGCTGGAGAGGGGCCATAGAGGTCCATAACCCATCAGCAGGACCAGTATCTCGCTCCTTTGGGCAGGAGGAACAGGATGAGCACTGCCAGAGCCCTACAAAATGACCTCCAGCAGGCCACTGGTGTGAATGTCTCTGACCAAACAACCAGAAGACTTCGCGAGGGTGACCCAAGGGCCCCATGTCC
Source organism: Polypterus senegalus (assembly GCF_016835505.1). Taxonomy (NCBI): domain Eukaryota; kingdom Metazoa; phylum Chordata; class Cladistia; order Polypteriformes; family Polypteridae; genus Polypterus; species Polypterus senegalus. Next base: position 1,186 of record NW_024386705.1, read on the forward strand.
TCTAATGGGCCCTGAGCTCACTGCGCAGCATGCAGCTCGATTGGCATTCACATAGAATACCAGAATTGGATGCACCACTGGTGCCCTGTGCTTTACAGATGAGCAGGTTCACCCTGAGCACGTGACAGAAGTGAAAGGGTCTGGAGAAGCCATGGAGAACATTATGCTGCCTGTAACATCATTCAGCATGAGCAGTTTGGTGGTGGGTTAATGATTGTCTGGGAGGCATATCCATGGAGGGTCACACAGACCGCTACAGGCTTGACAAAGGCACCTTGGCTGCCATTAGGTATCAGGATGAAATCCTTGGACCCATTGTCCAGACCCTATGCTGGTACAAAATGGCTCCTGGTGCGACAATTCCTGGCCTCATGGGTGAGATGCAGGCAGTTCCTGGAGGATGAAGGAATTGATACCATTGACGCCACACTTTCTGACCTAAATCCAATAGACACCTCTGGGACATTATGTTTTGGTCCATCCAATGCCACCAGGTTACCCCAGACTTTCCGGGGTGTGTTGCCCTGGCCCCAGATCTGGGGGGAGACCCCCAAAACACCATCTTATCCATTGAAGCATGCACCCATGTTGTCAGGCATGTATACAAGAACACGGGGGCCATACAAGTTCTTTCAATTTTGAGTTGCTGAAATAAATTTTGGAAAAAATGGACTAGCCTGCCACAAAATTTTTCATTTGTTTTTTGGGGCGCTTTGAATTAGGGCTCTTTGGTTATCTTTTTCATTTCCAAACATTGGCATCCTTTTTCCTAACACATTCCCGTCTATATCAGTATAGATATCCAGGAGGTTTTTTTTTCCCTTTGAGATCTGATGTGTTTTCAAAGTGTTCCTTTAATTTTTTGGATTTATATATATATATATATGACAGCAACACTCATCCCACAAAAATGACAAAACAAACAAAAATCATTTAGTTTTTTTCAAAAAAGCCCCTTTTTTTTTTTTATTGCTTCTTTAAAATATTCTCCTTTGGAAAACCTGGGGGTTTTTAGTCTCTTATAATTTTCAGTATAATAATCTGTGGTAATTTTTAATAAAACACCAGTACTTTTTTTTCCTCATTACTTTTTCCCGTATTGAGAATATTTTGTTGAATGTAAAACCTAAATTAAGCTTTTCGGGCTCCCCCAATGAGATGAGGTTTGTCAATGGGTTTAAATTCTTTTTCTAAACAACCTTTTAAGTTTGGGTGCTATTTATTTTTTGGATCAAGGACAACTTTAGACAGTAATGGGAACATGCAAAAAAACCCTAGATGGACCAGCAGCCCTTACAGGACATACATTCACAATGGACTAACTCATCCCCTTGTTAGCAAGGCTGGTAGAGACAAATATTCTCAGAAGCCCACATAAACACAAGTCACGTGCAGATTCTACACAGAAGGTTCTCCATGTGTTGAGAGATGGTTGGGCTAGCGTCTTTTACGTCAGTCATTACAATTCCCAAATGTAAACCTTGAACTGCAGGCTACAAAGACAGGTCTCATGAGAATGTTTACCGTGATGGAAGTGACAAAGGTCTGCTGTGATGTGTTTGTGGAATCCCCACTTTTCAACCGGGATGCCAGAACTATGAAGAGATCTACAATTTACTAGTAGGCCTTAAGTTGTTGAGCGTCCATATGAAATAACTTTCACTTTCTCTGTTTGTGGTTTGGACGCAGTGATAGACTGTTTTTCAAACAAATAATCAAACAGTCTGCTCAATAAATCAAGCGATACTGTTTATTCATAAAATCAGGATAACAGAAGATTAATTATTTACAGATAAAGGACAGCAACAAACAATGCAAAACATAAATCTCGCTAAGCTTAGTTTAATATTTTCCTATTTCATAGAAAAAGGCACTTATCTTATGAATTCTGTTTCCTTAATTCTTATTTGAAGAAGTATTGAAGACATCATTCATTGCAAACCGGCTTTAAAATATTCTTGTCAGAATTCTGGGCTTTCAGCCAGTTGATGGATTAGTTCTTTAGCTGGTTATTAAGTTTGTAGCACCTGCACTGTGATGGCGGTGTTGATTTGCTCACAGCTAGTCTTCACTGCTTACCCCTACATACTCCTCTGGTGTCTTTTGTGTGTGTGGGGAGATACTGCCCCGAACTATCCTATTCAGTTTAGGAAGGGAAATATAACATCTAAACGTATCCTTCACTAAGATTATTACATTTCAGTTATATTGGTACCAATGACCAGAACATATTAACTGGCTTCAGGGGTGAACTGGCCATTAGAGCGTTTGGGCAATGCCCGATGGGCGTGGACTTTCATGAAAAAAATGTATGTACTAGCTACTGTTTGACATTAAAATTCATTTTCAAACTACTAAACATTAACTGTCGGTACTGTGATTTATATAGTGGTATTAATATACCATATTACATCATCAAGTTGTTTTAGTTGTCAGTCCCACAACGTTGCAGCGAAAAATTTGGTCAAAACTGCCTTTGCTGATTTCTGTTCCCGATCCCGCTACATTTCAGTTACGCATTAATTGTGCAATTTATTTAATCTCATATCTAGTACCAGATAGTGGACATTATTGTGAGTAGTATTGAGAGACAATCTGCACATAAACAACATCGTTCTATCCGATCTGTCACTTCTTCACCTGAGGAACTTTGGTGAAGTTTCTTAAAGGAGCTATTTATGGCTGCATAGAATTTGCTCAGATTTGATGATGGCGTCACTCAGAACAACTACAACTGAACTGCAAAGCTTTGGACGGCAGTGGTCAACACTTAAACAATCAGTAGCAGATGCTTGACTTAAAGTGGGAGGATGACAAGGGCGGTGACCGTGAACAAGATGGGACAACTCTGTTAACTTGCAAGTCTTGTAAAGACTGCCCTCTCTGCTGCTACAAGGTGCTACTCGGTTGAACCTTTTAAACTGATATTTACAAGAGCATTGGGCTTGCCTACAAGCTACGCTCCTGTGTGCAAAATGTAGTCTGAAAAATTATTCTCTGAGTTGAAGAATAAAAAAGCCCCTGAAAGCAGAAATGATGCAAGAAACACCTTGAGGCGTTCATGTTGATGTCGGTGGAAAAAAGTACCCTAGCCAAACTTGACACTAACAATGTTGTTCATGATGTGGCTGCTAAAAGCACGAACTGCATAAGCTACTACCCTACTAGGATACTGGCACTTGGACATGACATTGACATTTGACTTACTCTAATAGCGGTAAGCTGTGTTGAAATTTGTATTTTTTATTATATTTTATTTCTAAGCATGTTGTCAAATTTTAAGTTGTGTCTAAACAACAGTGTACAAATTAAGTTTGGCAACAGTTTAAATAGATTCATACCATAGGCTCATAACAAGTGGCGAGCGCTACTCATCACAAATTTTAAGAAAATGACAATGAATAATGAATGGGCCAATGGGTGAACCTCGTCCCTCACTTTCGTTGAAGGATGCCGGGCGGTTTGAGACCCAGTCCTCCTGACTGCTTTACCCTAAGTACCAAGTTACAGTCAATTGGACTCAGAATGAATGAAGGTGTACTTATAGTTTGACTCCATGTGTATGCAATGCTTTGTCCCAATCCATCTGGGTTGGTTTTCTCCAGACACTTGGGCGGAAGTTCAGCACATGTTTTTCCTTTTGTTAAGATGATATAACCCCTCAAACTGTACGTATAACACACAAGTGAGACCACATCTGGAGTACTGTGTGCAGTTCTGGGCAGCACGCTACAAAAAAGACATAGCAGCACTTGAGCTGTGCAGGGAGAGAACCATGCACCCCATGGTATAAGGGCATTTTGTGCTCTAACACTTTTTTTTAGAGAAAAAAAAAGCTGTTTCCAAATGGTATGGGGACCTAATCCAGGTATTTAAAATCCTCAAAGGCTCTGATAAAGTAAGACCAGCGGAATTCTTTCAACTTAACTATGAATCACATACTAAAAAGACATCACTGGAAATTAGAGTGCTTTTAGGACGGGAAGCCAGAAAGCACTTCTTTATAAAAGAATATGGGAATCTGAAACAAACTACTGAGCCAGCTAGTAAAAGAAGAACCTTAACAACCTTTAAAAAGTATCTGGATGACATATTGAGACAGCTTGGCTATTAGATAAATAAATGAGAGGATGGACTTAATGTTCTCCTCTGTTTATCAAATATTCTTGTTAAAGCTCTTCTCCTTCTCTACTTTGGTGGCATCTTTTTGTTTGCAGCGTTTTAAGTTTTCTCCAAGTTTTCACACACTGTGGTCCTTGTTTGCTATAAATTTACATTTTCTGGGCAGCTGGTGATCAGCTGACTCCTTCTTCTGCAAGACAAATGTTTCTTGACTACAGTCTTTTGGCTTTTCCCCCTTGCTTTACTTTAACGGTTTTTGTTCCCCTCGTTTCACTCCATTCCCAGAGGGTCTTCCACTCTTACAGTGCAGCACAAATTCCCCATGGGTAAACAGGATTTCTCAACCCTTTTTTATGGCCCTACTGTAGGTATGCTATTGACCAGAAATTACACCAGACCAAGAGCTGGTAAAACATATAGGGTGTTAGATTTTTTTGCTGTGGATTATAGGGAAGGACTGGCAGTTTTACCTTTGGGGTTCTTGGGTATGTCACACGCGTGTGAATGGAGGATTTTATGGACCAAGTGAAGGTAATTCCATGCCAGGCCAGGGGTGGCGGGGTGCTCTAAACCTTCTTCTGTTGTCTCTACAAAAACTTGTCGGGTTTGACCCTAAAGGGACGTCAATTCCAGTTCCAGTGCTAGAACTGTGTACTTCTGGTTCCAGCACCAGAAGCCGTCATTTTCGGGTCCACTATGTCACTTCTGGTTTTGATTTTTCCAACAATCTTCACTCTTATTTTGGACTCCATCAAGGACACATCTGTCTTTATTTTCAAACCAAATTGCAGCCGGGGAAATTATACGGGTGGCTGCGCCAAAGCTTTTTAAGCATGTCGATCATTTCATAAGTACACATCAGCTTAAAGTTTATTTGACAATTGATGTAAAGTTCTGTCCATCAAGGTAGCCAGTCATTGATGAATCTCTGGGTGTATTTGGTTGTGACTGATCGTCTTATTAGATGATTTCCCAGAAACTGCATTCCTAAGAGAGGCCAAGTAAGGAGAACTGACCCCTTTTGCCGAAATTAAGGGGTCTAGCAGATTCCATCCATCCATCCATTTCAACCCGCTGAATCCAAATACAGGGTCCGGGGGGTCTGCTGGAGCCAATCCCAGCCAACACAGGGCACAAGGCAGGAACCAATCCTGGGCAGGGTGCCAACCCACGCAGGACACACACAAAACACCCCACACACCAAGCACACACTAGGGCCAATTTAGAATTGCCAATCCACCTAACCTGCATGTCTTTGGATTGTGGGAGGAAACGGGCGCCCGGAGGAAACCCCGAACCGGGAGAACATGCAAACTCCCCGAGGGAGGACCGGGAAGCGAACCTGGGTCTCCCAACTCTGGGAGGCAGCGCTACCACTGCCACCGTGGGCCCTAGCAGATTCCTCTTAAGCAAAGACCAAGAAAAGCAAAGTAGGTACTACCAGTCTGTCCTACATTGCATTCATTACAAGTGCAAAAATAAAAATAAGAGATCAGACACTGAACCCACTCTTGTAAAGTTTAGCTAACAAAGTTGTTTTATTTCCAGAAAAGTTTTTTGGTTTAAAAGGGACAGTGATAATATCTACCCCAACCCAGAGCAAAACTTTTAATTTGGAAAGTTTTTATTCATCCAACAACAGCCTTTAGGCAGCATGTGGATGGAAGAGAATTAAATTGCCTGATTTAAAGGGGTTTTGCCCTTGTCGAAGGTTTACTTACCTCGGCTGTGACATTTTGTCTCTGGTGACTCTTTCTATGAAGTCAGTAGCCCGGATTGGGATAGCATGGTGGGTCATGAGGTCTCTGGAAGGGAGTGTGTGGCACTATAGATATTTATGCGAAAGGGCGAAGGTCCAAGTCTTTAAAAGTCCTGGTGCTTCCTGTCTTGTTATATTTTTGCGGGACATGGACACTATCCAGTGACTTGAGACAAAGACTAGACTCCTTCAGTTCTGTGTCTCTCTGGAAAATCCTTGAGTACGCTGGTTTGATTTTGTGTTGAATGGCGGTTGCTCACAGAGTCCCAATAAGGCACATTACTTACATTGTGGCAGACATCAGTTACAGCACTACGGCCATGTGGCGATTCCCTGAGGGTGATCCAGCTCATACGATCCTCATTGTTGGCGACCTGAGTGGCTGGACCAGGCCAGGGGGCACCCGCTAACACCTGGCTGTGGCAGATGAGGATCATTTCTGGAGGGGGGGACTGGACCCCGGGCGTGTCTGCCTGGGGGTTGCAAACCGGGATCCTGAGTTGTTTGATGCGTGTATGGGGGCGGTAATGCTCTGTACCAGTTCTGGGAACATTCTGGTATTGTTATTGTCATTGTCACCATTCTTTAAGACATATGAGTAAAATTCCATTGAAACCATGTTCACTAAGTACACTATGTCTGTAAATAAACTTGGACTTGAAGGCAGGGCCAGATTAGGCCCCATGGCCATATACACATGCGTAAATAAATGGAACAGAATTTCCCATACACCTAAAACAATTAAATTAGCCTGTATAAAAAGCAAACAAGTTTTAAAAAGAACAGACACCAGGCACCTATTTTCAGTTTTCTTAAATTCCAGAGAGATAGAATCTGTACAATTGTACATGATTGCAATGATCTATGAATCACTGTCTTGCTGTTTTTTTCCAACAGACACAATTTTTTAAATAGCTTTCCAGTTTTTTTCCCCAAAATAGAATTAAATAAACACAAAAAAGGCCCTGGCACTTCCTTTCAAAATAATATGGCGACCCTAAATTGTCCCTAGTGTGTGCTTAGTGTGTGTGTGTGCCCTGTGGTAGGCTGGTACTCTGCCGGGGTTTGTTCCTGCCTTGGACCCTTGTGCTGGGTGGGATTGGCTCCAGCAGACCCCTGTGACACTGTGTTGGATAAAACGGGTTGGACAATGACTGACTGACTGACTGACTGACGGGTGCAGGTGAAATTCATAGCTAACACTAAAAGTGCCAGAAAACTGGCTGAAGTGTGGCTATCCAGTGAAAACATCATTAACAGATTAACAGATATTAGGACATGAGCCCAGTATAAGAACAACTAAATAATAAAAACTTTAAGACCGACACCTCTAAAGCACACCTCATCCCAAACAACACCCACCTACCCTCTCCCACTTATTTGCTATATATTGCCTTAGGGTTTCCCGTAAGTCTAATTATTTTCCTCTGATGATGATTCATGATAGAAGTTAAAAGCGAGAATAAAAACTATTTTTTAAAATATGTGATTCATTGTCTCCTTTTGTGGATTTCCAGCTACAAATATCAAACCATATCACAGACCTACACTATATATACAGTATATATTACAGCCAAAACCCGAAGTTGCCAGTTCAATTGCCAGCTGTTTCAAATTTTGCCTGTGAGTGTGGCCAAAGTCCGAATTTCTAGAAATGACCAAACGTATATATGCTACTTTGGCCAGCCATTTTGGAAATGGTGAGAACTACCTGGCAAAAAATTTTATGTGCTGATGTAAGACTGTCGCTCAATGTCTAAGATGTTAAAACTTCCAGATGCAGATTCAAGTAAGTTTTATTCTCTGGCGAGAAAGTGTTCCACTGGAATCCGTAGGCACAGAAGAAAAAATCACTATGAACCGTCGCGTCTTCCCACACTCGCTGCTCATGCCTTTTTTCTTCCGACTTTGGCCCATCTCCCCATAACATTTGCAAACTGGCTGGCCAAATCCAAAATCGAGGAAAGATGGACATTAACCGGTCAAATTACAGTGACATTGGCCATTTCAAGCCGGACACTTCCTGCTTTGGCGATTTTGGTTTTGCGTAACATATATATATATATATATATAGTCACACGCACGCTTAGGAAGCAGCCAACAAGTGCTCAGGTAGTGATATTTCATGAGATAAAGGTTGATTATATGTGTAATGCTTCTCTCACTCCATCTACAGAAATAAAGAAGAAAAACTATAGTTCACCTACCACCATAATGCGATTCACAATTCCAGCACAACAATCCAACGATGACATCACTTCTAGCTCCACCATTAAGACGTCACTTGGCCATCCATGTGACATCACTTCGCTTTATCATTTCCTGTCATGACCATTTCTTGCCACCATTTTCTTCTATGTAAACTCCATTGAAACCAATATCTCTTGTCGAATGTTTCACCATTTTGATTCTTTTGGCCTCATTTTTCATATTGTCAGTTGGACATTATGCAGGGATATTCAACTCTTTTGAGTATTCCAGCATATTTATTGTTATCACAATATTGATACTTGTAAAAGATTATTATATATTAACTAAAAAAATCAATTATTTCAGTTTTTGATTCTTACTAAATTTGCAAAATGTAAAATTAAACCTTCATAGCAATAAAGTGTGCAGAAAGTGAAATGCTGGGATACTTTGTACAATCAACAGTATCTGTCTATTTATCCTTTAAAACTTTGCAATCTTGCTTGAGGGAATTTTTCTTGACTGCAGTCAAAATGTTTTCCCTTAAGAAATATTAAGATAATCAGAGTTTCCCTTTTTCCCAATATGAAACCGCTCTGCCACACCTTCAAGTCAGGTTTTGTTTCATTTAAAAAGTACATACTGTACAAAAGTACAATGACATTCTTAATTTTGTACAGCGTGTACATAATATAATCACAGTACATCTTTATTTACATGTCATCTCAAAAGAGTGACAGTAAAATTATACCAACAAAGACATACACACAGCCTCAGACACTCGCTCATACAAAGTATATATAGCAGGCAGTCCTATCATGCAGGACCTTATAAGACTCCATGGTACCCTGGGCATCACCACCTTTAGTCCCCCCATATAAGCATAGAGGTCATTTTCCATTATTAAGCGCCTACAACAATGTACTTAGCCAGTATTCAAAGATTAAGACTGATGTATACTCCTATATTAATTTTCTTAAATTCTATAAGTAATAGAATCTGTGTAATCAATCATGATGATTTATGAGCTAGTGTGTTTATTTTTTTAATCAATATGTTCTTTTTGCCCAAAAAAGAATCAAACAAACTAAATATGGCCTTGTCATTGCCTTTATATTTCTATGTACTAAAAAAAGAGTAATAAAATGCACCAACATGCACAAAAAAAGAAAAAGGGCATTAAAGAGAAAAGAATCATTCCTACAGCATTCAATTGTGTTCACTACCATCTTTAACTGTCGCATCAGCATTTAATGCGACAACATAACTGGGCTACACAATTAGAAATCAGTAAGTTTCCTTGAAATGTACTCTAAATGTTAAAACTTGCACAGAAAATATTCACCAAGTAATAAAATCGATATTTGTTTAATCGTGCTCTTCATAAAAAATAACAATGAAAAAGACAGCACTTTTTTTACAACTAGCAAGAACAAAAACCAACCTAAGTTTGTGTGTTTATTTAATAATTAAAAAGGTACCCTCTACAATTTACTTGAATAGCTTTCCACACAAAATAAAATGGCTTTATTATGCAGTTGAGATGAATTTGTTAAGTCAAAACAGGGAATACGATTCGCTTCCATCTGTATTTCCTAATTAATAGACATCAAATAGGTCAATAAGTGGTTACTGTACTGAAGTTAGACATTTACTTATTTATTTGTTTGTTTGCTTGTGTATTGTTTCTTTGTTTGCACTCGACAGTCCAGAAGTTGAAGTCAGCAGGAACGTTCTTAGGCTTTAATGGAGTTTGACAACGTGAACAAACTGCTTGCTTGAAAACCCGCAATGGTGTGCGTTTTGAAGATTTTTGTACTAATAATAATTTGAAATTGCTGCTCGATTTGAGACACACTTAAAACGTCATCAAATGTTTTAATAAACTGATCTGACAGGCACATCTTATTAGATTTTGCAGAGGGTGTCAGTAACATTCATGATTTGCTCAGATCGCATGCGATAAAACATACCATAAATACAGTAGAAAACTGTTTCTGCTTCACAGGTTGAGAAGCCCTGCATTAAACTGACGCCCAGTCATTTAGTTTTCTTAATCGGTGCCATCACAAGCAGCACAGAATGTCGGTGCTTAGCAAGACAGTACCAACCTATCAAAATAAGTTGGGGTTTTTTTTTGTTGTTTTCCTTCGATGGCTCTTGTTTAAACCCCTTCACTCCGGATTTTCTGTTTTTATGGGGTGTCCCGGAATCTCAAAATGACAAAAACAAAACAAAAATTAGCAGTACTATTAGCAACCAAATACTTCAGTCTTCTTGCGGAAATAAAATGGAAAGTGTGCGAATCGGCGACCTTTTCACTTCTGTATTTCGCGCGATCCAGTTCGTTCCAACGTCTAAACCATGTCTTTACAAAACAGCTGCATATAATGTACAGTACAGTAATAGGATGTCAGGCTGAAAGGTTCATTTTTTTAAATTAACTTAATTTTTGTGATTCTGCAACAAATGCACATGAGAAGACCTCTCAGCCACACAGTTTTGAAGTCCATTGTTTTGGGGCTTTGTTATGGGTGATTGCCCATATGGATAATTACATGTTCTGTATTAGCCCTGCTTTGTCAAATTGTTTTTACCTTAGGACAACTTCATAGTTATGTCTGTCAGTCTGGCAACATCCAAAATTGTACCATCACTCACAGATCCGGCAACTTTACGGCTAAAAAGAAATCAATGATATTTTTTGACAGGAACATGCTTCTAAATAGATAATATTTTATTAAATTTGTGTGACATACTTGAAAACTTTTAAACTGGACACACTGACAGAATTATTTCCTTTATCATGAAAATGTTGTCAATAAATTTTAACATAGACATTTTAGAAATGATCATAAACATCAATGTTGGTGCTCAATAGTGTAAAATTGTTCTAAATAAGTAAGAATGTAAGCCACTTTAACATTAGAAAGGGTCTCAAGAAACACATACACATGTAGCCATTTTACAAATCCCTCCCAAAATAAGAGGAACAATGTGTGCAAGGATATTAACTAGAATCGTTGTCACACCGTGGGGTGGAAGCAGCTTAAGGAGAAAATACTGTTTATACATCTGCCCAGGGGGTGCACTGGCAGCTCTTTCTGAGTTCTCGCAGGGTCTTACCGGAAATCCCACCGGGCCGCCATTTCAGGAAGGACACATCACTTGGGTTTCCCGGCCCCAGAATGAGGTCATTTCCCGGTTCCGGCCCCAAGGATGATGTCACTTCCAGTTCCGGCCCAGGGGCGACATCATTTCCGCCCTCTGTGCTATAAAGCTCACTGCCTTTGCTTAGGCAGGCAGTTCTGTTTGACTCTGTTGTGTAAAAACTGTTTAACAATGCCTCAAAGACTTTGCGCGGGAAACCCGCATTAAGCGGGTGGCTGCCCCAAACCTTTCTCGTCTCTGGTCTCCTCTTCTTACAGTGGCTTAGTCGGCGGGATGGTGCCCCCGATGAACCGGGACCCGAATTTTTCATGGAACCAGGTGGGTGAGTACGGGGCGAGTTTCAGGGCAGGGAGTGCCGGAGGTCGGGAAAGGGGCCCGGTGCAGGCTCTGCTCCATGAGGCAAAACCCCGGGTTGCCACCCATCTCGTGGAGAAGGTAGAGGGACCCACAGGCGTAGGCGGGCCCTTCTGGGGAACACCTCGAGTGGCTCAGTATGCTCTCCTTGGCGGAAACCCGCTGCCCATAAAAGGTCCTGTTACGATGGGTTGTCCCAGGCCGGGCAGGTGAAGGGAATAATAAACTGGGAGTTTAACCCAAACAAAGGGCTGTCAGAGCAGGCTATGGCTCTCTGGCAAAGGTGGGTGAGTGGCTCAGCCATTGAGTTGACCCCCTACAGATAGTGCAGCAAGTGGCCTGTTTTTGCTGCTAAAAAGCTACCCAAATTTTCCCCACGGCCTGGGGCGAATTCCATTCATGGGCGAGCTGCTACAACCTTGCAAACCCAGAACCCGGCTGTGAAACCTGGGAAAGGCAGAAAAACCGGCTCTATGGACTACCGGGGCTATGCCCCTCAAAAACAGTCCCTTCCGCGCAACCCAGAGCCTGTTCGAAGTGCCGGGCCGTCGTTTGCGACCTGTCGAGAACAAAGGGACCGTAGGGGACAATGGCGGGTTGTTTTGTGTGCCGGCAATCCCTGGCGGATAAACATCGGGGGGCTTCTTATTAATGGTCATAAAATAACAGCGCTGTTCGATTCCGGCAGTCTTTCTGTCGTTGCTCGCCCGTTTTATTCTCCCCAAACAGTGGATTAAAAAGAAGCCAGTCAAAAATGTATCCCCGGAGATATCCGCACATACAATACCCCCCGGTGTTACGTATGTCCGGAGGAACCCCGACAGCTTCCCGTGGCGGTGCATCCGGATCCTCCGTTCGTAATCCTCGGCGAGACTGGTCTGATAAATGGCGTAGTTTAAAAGCATTCCGAAAAAACTTATGGCCTCGTTATAGATGACAATTCATCTCAAGTTGCTTCCACCGTGTAATCAGCCGACGGGGAGTGGGGGGTAGGCCAAGAGGGGGCGAAGACACTCCCGGACGTCGCCCCTCGTCATCCACTGCGCGCACCCGAGGGAGGAATCTCGCCCCTTGAGGTCAGCCGGCCCCTCTCTCTGAATTGTTCGTTCAGTTTGAGCAACCCCGGCTTCTTTCAAGAAGAAAAAATGGAATGACTCTCTGAAACACATAAGAATGCAGTGGTTCTCCGATACCCCCGCGCTTTTCCCCATCCCAAGGGACCTCACTTTGTCATTGATAATGATTTGTTGTATCGGTCGCTGAACAGGGGGGGGAAGGTCCGGAAGTTGTTGCTAATCCGCAGACCTACCGGCAGGTTTCGACTAACACTCCCACCTTCTTGGAGGCCATCTCGCTCCGATAAAACATTAGAAGCCGAATTAAGCTCCTTTTTCTGGCGGGATTAACGAGGGTTGCGCTTTGCATTTCCTGTCCGGAATGTCACTCGGCAAATTCCTAGGAGGGACCGTGCTCCTCGGGTTTCCCCTTCCCCTTTTTGGGCGTTCCCTTTGATAGGATTGGGTTGACATAGTAGGACCCTAGAACCCTCAACCCGAGGATATAAATATATACTCGTCCTCTGGATTATGCTCCCCATTCCCTGAACCGTTCCTTGGCCTCGGCTCCACAAAAATATTGGGGGGAACTAGTAGGAGTCTTTTGAAATAGGCATTCTAGAAGTCCTACGGACCAAGGAACGCCTTTTACCTGGAAGCGTTCAAGGAGACTGCCAAGTTACTGAAAATAAAGCATTTAAAGACCTGGTTATCATCCTCAAACCGATGGCCTAGTGGGGAGATTTAATCAAACTCTCAAGCAAATGCTAAGTAAGGGAGTCAGCAAGGATGGGAGGATTGGCAACTCCTCCCCTTGTCCTCTTTTCATATGGAAGTTCCTCCAAGCCTCTCGGGTTTCTCCCTTTGAATTTGCTAGGGAAAAAACCGGGGTTTATTGGATATTTTAAAAAAGGGCTGGGAAGGGGAGGCACAGCCCTCCACTAATTTTGGAATATATGCCCAATGCGCGATAGATTTGATGCAATAAGACCGATTCTAAAAGTCATATAGAGGAGGGGCAATCAGCACAGGCCCCCCTTATGACCGTGGCGACTCTCCGGAGTTCCAACCGGGGATGCGTCATGGTATTGGTACCAACTTCTCACTCTAAACTGCTCGCCTTGCTAGGCCCCTCGAGAATTAAGGGAAAGGAAGGGTTGGTTGACTATTTGGTGAAACAGCCCAATCGCCGACCAGCTGGCAGTATATCATGTAAACCTGCTGAAACCGTGGAAGGAGGGGTCCGATCCCTCCCCGGACAGCCCTGCTCTCTCTTGCTGAAGTAAGTTCCTTAATTTTGAGCAGCTATCCCAGGCAGAAACAAGAGCTCGAAGCAGCTATCCGCTCTGTCCCAGGTGGTAGTGAAAAACCGTGGACCTCTCCTGATTCGCCACGACATATTGGCTGACCGGGGTGATGCTCCGTGGCGACCCTACAGACTCCCGGGGGCAAAAGTAAAATGGAACTGGAAATCAGCGAATGCTGGCACTAGGAGTTTCGAGGAAAGTAGTAGTCCCTGGTCCAGTCCCATCGCTTGATTGCTAAGCCTGCGGCAGTTGGAGGTTTTGCAATGACTTCCGTTGGCTTAACCAAGTTTCCCGATTCGATGCTTATCCCATGCCTCGTGGATGACCTCCCTCGAGGGCTGGGACCAGCCAAATTCTTGACTACACTTGACATGACAAGGGTACTGGCAGGTTCCTTTAGCAGTAAGGAAAGACGTTTGCCCCTAGCGGACACTGGCAGTATCGTGTCCTTCCATTCGTTACGCGGCCTCACTTTTTCAGCGTCCCGGTGGACAAAGTGCTCCGGCCCCATAACTGTTCTGTGCTGCCTATCTGGATGCGTCGTCATCTATTCCAGCACCTGGAAGGAACACATACAGCAGGTCACAGCAAATTACGGACACTGGGAGGGCCCGGGGTCCAAATCAACCCCAAGAAATGTTTCTTTGGATTGAGGGAAGCCAAATATTTGGGCTACCTATGGGCCCGGGGGACTGTGAGGCCACAGTGTTCCCCAAATTGCAAGCCATAATGGCCTGGCCCGTCCCAATAGCGGCAAGTCAATCCTTTCGGTTTGGCCCGGGGACTACGCCCCGGTTTGTGCCTCGCTTCTCGGGCGCCCTTGACCGATTTGACAAAGAAAAGAGCTCCCCATACGGTGGTATGGTCTGATAAAGCGGGGCTGCATTCAGTGACAAAGGGCTCTGACTTCAGCACCTATCTTGATCTCCCTAACTTCTCTCTCCTTTTATCCTCCAGGCGGACGCCGGACACAGGCTTGGGTGCCGTGTTGAGCCAAAGCGCGGGATTGAACACCCGTTGTACCTGAGCGGGGAAAATGTTTGGGCAGGGAGACCAGGTGCAGGGCGGTGGAGAAAGGCTCTGGCGATCAAATGGCGTAACTCAGCTGCGGTTACTACCTCTGGGTCGTGTTCACTCTGGTGGCGGATCATGCCTCTGAGTGGATGGCCTTCACAGGAGTGAATCCACGGATCCGAGGTGGTTTCTTGACCTGCAGCAGTACAAGTATCACCTGTTCATCGACAGGGGTCTCTTCATGCCAACGCCGATGCCCTCCCCGGCCCACGACCTCTCGGTGCAGGTCGCCCGACCCGGGGTCTGGGCTGAGGGGAGTCTTGTCACCTGCGTGTGCATGGAAGCGCTGAAGGGCTTAGAAAATACTGTTTATACCATCTCTGCCCCGGGGCGGGGTGCCTGCGCTCTTTCTGAGTTCTCTGCAGGTCTTACCGGGGAAAACCCACCCGGGCCGCCATTTCCAGGAAGGAAAATCACTTCGTTCTGGCCCCAAGAATGAGGTCACTTCGGTTCGGCCAAGGATGATGTCACTTCCAGTTCGGGCCCAAGGGCCCACATCATTTCCGCCTCTGTGCTATAAAGCTCACTGCCTTTGCTTAGGCAGGCAGTTCTGTTTTGGACTCTGTTTTGTAAACAACTGTTACAATGCCTCAAAGACTTTTTCGGCCCGGGGAAAACCCCATTAAAACGGGTGGCTGCCCCAAACCTTTCGTCTCTGGTCTCCTCTTCTTCAGGGGTGTAAGATCCCAAACGTATAGAGTTACTGTATTGTTAATTGCAAAATTCACATAAGTGTTTGCTTAATTTGAAACAAAAACACTTGACTATGGATTTTTTGTATGACCTAATACCCCAGTGCTTGAAACGTTTCCAATAACTATATTTGAAAATTATTTTGGAAGTCCTCCACAAAAGCAGATACAATTGAAAGCATAAAGATATATGAATGGGATCAGTTATAATCAAATTTTCTCGATTTGGGCAAAACAAACAAAGCAAATAAAAAGAACAACAAGCTGGACTAGTTAACATGAATAACAGCAAGTAATCATAAATGCAAGAGAAAACATATTGCAATTGCAGAATCAGAGTAAAACAGCAAATGAGGTCAAAGCTGCATAAGTCAGGTCACTAACTGCAGGCAAACTGTTAAAATTCCATTAAACACTCTACAAAACAACCAAAAACTCCAGACAAAATATCAACAACATGTAATAAACTCAGGAAGTATGATTTTATGGGTGTGTTTACAAATGCAAGGAAAACATGCGTAATGGCATTGTAACGCACGCTTTCGAGATAGCATGATTTACTACAACACTTTGTCGCTGCCTGATCGCGCAAAAGTGCTGATGAAGTAAGCTTTCAATACTGGCATTGCCAGGGTCAGGGTTTTCTTGCCAAACTGGGCTATTTTGATTGTCATCCACAGGAAAAAGGGGGCTTTCACAGGTTGTGTTTTTTTGAGCTACTTTTTAAAAAAATAATGCAGTATTTTGTGCAATTTTTTCAAACCCAACAATTTTTTATCATGTTTTTCATTCATCTGGCATCCCTTCCCCTACTATTCACTAATCTATACTAATAAAAGGCAAAGCCCTCACTCACTCACTCATTCACTCACTCACTCCTCACTCACTCACTCATCACTAATTCTCCAACTTCCCGTGTAGGTAGAAGGCTGAAATTTGGCAGGCTCATTCCTTACAGCTTACTTACAAAGTTGGGCAGGTTTCATTCCGAAATTCTCCGTAATGGTCATAACTGGAACCTATTTTCTCCATATACTGTAATGGGACGTTAGCACGATGGCGTGGGGGAGCTGCGTGTATGAGATCATCCGCCTCCACATAATCACGTGAACTGACTGTGAACGCAGTACGTAGAAAAGAAGAAAGAGCTCCCAAAGAGCTCTGAAGAAAAACGCCTAATACTTTATTCGCGAGATACAAGTTTAATGAGAAGACACGAGGTATAAACGAGACTTTGGATCACTTTGTACGAGTTAAAATTGCTGTAGCGAGAAACTTTTAAGTGTCGTGGTATTAGCTAACATTAAATAAAGCCGTGGACATTGCGAGATCACACAAAGAGAGCAGCTCCTGTGAACTGACTGAACGCGAATGAGTGATCACTTCCATGCATCAAACCTGTTCAAAAGCATTACAAATTA
>NW_024386706.1:0-25000 GCF_016835505.1 Polypterus senegalus
TCCTTCCACGTCCACCCTCGCTCTCGAGGCATGTGTACTGCCTGCTCATATGCCCACACGGAACACCTCACCAAACACAGCCTCAGTCGCTTTCGTCTCTGCTACAGTCCATATGAACCTCAGAGCCACGTTGACTTTTCATTGTTCTTTTCAATACCGGCTGCTTTTCTATATATATATAATCGACCAAGTCACCCGATTATGGGGTACGCACAACAGAGCCCCGCCCGCGACTCTAACCCTCCTCTCACATCATGGGGAATGCACGACAGAGCTCCACCCGCCATCTCTAATCCTCCTTCCGCGTCCAAAGTCGCTCTAAAGCCTAAAGAGAAGGCTAAATCAAACAGCAATAATTAGCAAACAAACAAAGTTAACTGGCAGTAACAGTGCAAAATTCACAATTGGTATGCCAGTTTAAAAAGATAAGTTTTAAGGGTAGTTTTAAAATGTGTTATTTAATCGAGCTGATGTATATGAGAGAGAAGAGAATTCCCGAGTTGAGGAGCACTATGAGAGATGTGAGAGCTTTCATAGCAAAGAGTTTGATGTATGATACAGAAAGTACAGTTGCAGATGAGATTCTGAGTGAGCCAGAGGAGTGTCAGTCTGTAGGAGATTAGTGAGGTTGTGGAGAGCTTTAAATGTTAAGAGCGGTATTTAGTATTGTATTCTGTAGTTAACAGGGAGCCAGTGAAGTTGAGAGAGAATAGGTGTAGTATGTTCAGTGGATTTAGAACAGCAGGTTATTATCCTGGCAGCAGAATTTTGAATAAATTGTGTTTATGGATACGTTTTGTGGGATGACAGATAGAATAGCATTACAGTAATCTATAATGAGGTGACTCGGCATTAACCAATACTTTAGTACTGTGTTGCGTAAGAACAGGACGAAATCTAGAAATGTTTCGGAGATGGAAGAAAGCAGTCCGAGAAATGTTACTTATACAGGACGAATTATTTAATAATTATTAATTATTATTATTATTATTATTATTATTTAATAATTGCCATTTTTAGTGTATAAATGGATATAAATAATTGCATGTAAATGATTCTGTTGTATGTAAATGATACTGTTTAAAACGTTATTGTTTTTTCATCAGAAAACCCGGTTTCCACATCTACCTGTATTAGTTTAAATGGCATTTTTACCACTCGCAATAGTGCAGATGTGCTGACTTATCGTGTTGACTGGGCAACACAGTGAATGCAGCGTCTATCTACATATGTCTATGTTTTCCATAGCCTGCTACAGGAAGGTACTCTCTCGACCATTGGCATTGGTTTCGCTCCTTGCTATTTTCATTATACTGTGACGGTTGTTTCCTAAGCCTTTGTTATACTGAATTCCTTTCTCACCGTTTTCCGTTCCTATTCTTACACCACCGTATGCTATGGCGGGCTTCGGCTAGTAATATATAAAACAGAACACAAGTAATATTCTTCACAGAGCTAGATGGACAGTTTATCAGTCTATTGCCACCTCAGGAATATAACAGTATAATAGTAATAGTACGAGGTACAAAGCAAAATGTAAGAATAGATTATATCACTCACTAAATACAGAACTATCACATACGAGGATTCAGCTTTGTTCAGAGTCCCGGAGACCTCAGTCAACAAGCTGCCTCCCCACTACTGGCCATTCCACAGCTGAATCAGTGCTGGGCCAGCCAGTCTAATGAAAGGACCCTTTTACCCAATGATACAAGTGCTCCTTTATTAGGCAAACAACTTGGCAGTAGAGCAGTGGCACCAAGTGCCACATTTGAGCACGGAGAAGAGAAAAAGAATAGGTGAGGGTTAGTAGCAGATTATAAATATCATACTACTTATGTTTTAGTGCTAATGACTAACAACAAAGATGCAATATTTACAGTTAATCAGCAGCTTTAGTCAGAATATGCCAAATTAAAGTTGTGAGCCTTCAGCTGGGATTTAAAAGCCGAGACTAAAGGGGCACCTCTTATAGCAGCAGGAAGCTTCAGGGCCTAGTAACTGAAAGGTCAACCTCTCACTGTTATTTTATTAATCCTCAGAATCATAAGCAGACTCACATCTTGAGATCTTAATATGCACTCTGTTTTGTAAGTAATGATTAGTTCAGATAAGTAAGCAGGACCTTGGCCATTTAAGGCTTTATATGTTAAAGGAGGATTTTGAAATCAGCCCTAAACTTAACCATGAGCCAGTGTAAAGATCTAAGAACTGGAGTGATGTGCTCATATTTTCTTGTTCTTGTAATAATTCTTGCAGCAACATTTTGCATTAATTGAAAGCTGTGTAAAGAACAATTTGAACAGCCAGTGATTGCAGTGGTCAATCCTACTAGAAATAAGTGAAAGAATTAATTTCTCTGTATCTTACATATTTTGAAAATGCCTTCATTTTCCAACATTTTAAGACAGAAAAAGCATGCATTGGACAATTTTGTAATGTGTTCTTTAAATGACATATTAGCGTCAAAGATAATACCTAGATTGCATAATCTGTGCTACCCATTGAAGACAGCCTAAAATCTAAGTAATCATCATAGACCTCAGCATTAACATTTGCAGTGCACCAAGCAATGCATATGTCTCTGTTATATGCCATTTGGGATGAGATTTATAAAAAGCATTGTTAATGTTTGTGATGCAACATCTGCTGGAAAGACAAATGCAATGCATTTTATGACTTCAAAAGGTTGTGATGTGCCATAGCAGCAGCACAGACACATACACAGACGCTAATCCTTTTATTGAGGTGGATATATATATATATATATATATATATATACTGTATATATATATATATATATATATATATATATATACAGTGCATCCGGAAAGTATTCACAGCACATCACTTTTTCCACATTTTGTTATGTTACAGCCTTATTCCAAAATGGATTAAATTCATTTTTTTCCTCAGAATTCTACACACAACACCCCATAATGACAACGTGAAAAAAGTTTACTTGAGGTTTTTGCAAATTTATTAAAAATAAAAAACTGAGAAATCACATGTACATAAGTATTCACAGCTGCACTTTTGGCAGCAAATACAGCCTCAAGCCTTTTTAAATATGATGCCACAAGCTTGGCACAGTTGGCCAGTTTAGCCTGTTCCTCTTTGCAGCACCTCTCAAGCTCCATCAGGTTGGATGGGAAGCGTCGGTGCACAGACATTTTAAGATCTCTCCAGAGATGTTCAATCGGATTCAAGTCTGGGCTCTGGCTGGGCCACTCAAGGACATTCACAGAGTTGTCCTGAAAGCCACTCCTTTGATATCTTGGCTGTGTGCTTAGGGTCGTTATCCTGCTGAAAGATGAACCGTCACCCCAGTCTGAGGTCAAGAGCGCTCTGGAGCAGGTTTTCATCCAGGATGTCTCTGTACATTGCTGCAGTCATCTTTCCCTTTATCCTGACTAGTCTCTCAGTTCCTGCCGCTGAAAAACATCCCCACAGCATGATGCTGCCACCACCATGCTTCACTGTAGGGATGGCATTGGCCTGGTGATGAGCAGTGCCTGGTTTCCTCCAAACGTGACACCTGGCATTCACAACAAAGAGTTCAATCTTTGTCTCATCAGACCAGAGAATTTTGTTTCTCATGGTCTGAGAGTCCTTCAGGTGCCTTTTGGCAAACTCCAGGTGGGCTGCCATGTGCCTTTTACTAAGGAGTAGCTTCGGTCTGGCCACTCTACCATACTGCCCTTATTGGTGGATTGCTGCAGAGATGGTTGTCCTTCTGGAAGGTTCTCCTCTTTCCACAGAGGACATCTGGAGCTCTGACAGAATAACCCTCGAGTTCTTGGTAAGCTCACTGACTAAGGCCCTTCTTCTCCGATCTTTTAGCTTAGATGGCCGGCCAGCTGTAAGAAGAGTTGAACTTTTTCCATTTACGTATGATGGAGGCCACTGTGTTCATTGGGACCTTCAAAGCAGTAGAAATTTTTCTGTAACCTTCCCCAGATTTGTGCCTCGAGACAATTCCTTTGACTTCAAGTTTGGTTTGTGCTCTGACATGAACTGTCAACTGTGGGACCTTATATAGACTGGTGTGTGCATTTCCAAATCATGTCCAACTGAATTTACCACAGGTGGACTCCAACTAAGCTGCAGAAACATCTCAAGGATGATCAGGGGAAACAGGATTTTGATCTTCATGGCAAAGGCTGTGTACATGTGCTTTCTCAATTTTTTATTTTTAATAAATTTGCAAAAATCTCTCTCTCTCTCTCTCTCTCTCTCTCTCTCTATATATATATATATATATATATATATATATATAAGGACTGGGGATGAGAGCTTATTCAGGGTATTACCTCACCCAAAGCTCTAGGTGGCAGCCGCCCTGGGTTGCAGCTTTGCCACAGACTCTCACGGGGCTCCATGGGAGTTGGAGCTTGGAACATCCCTGTTGGATACCGTGGGTGCCACCAGGAGGTGCTGCCAGAACTGTTGAGCCCTTTGGTGCAGCACTTCTGACACACCCAGAAGTGCTGCTGGTGGAAGGCCATCAGACACCTGGAGCACATCTGGGTGCCCTATGAAAGGAGCCAGTCACCACTACTCCGGGAGCAGAGGAAGGCGTTTCCCAGAAGGAAAAAATAAAAACATGTGTGCTGCCCTGCATGACCAATCAGGTGCGCTCCAGCCACCCAAACCCAACAAAAAACCAGATACCAGGTCACAAGTTCCAGCACAGCACATGCTTTTATTCACATGGGGAAGCACTTTCCCTCACTTCCCACAGCAGAACAGTACAGACAAGCACCAATATGCAGTTTCAAAGCACTTTCTCTTCTTTCTTCTTCCTCTCTCTCTCCATCTCTCTTTCTCTCTTCTTCGCTTCCACTCCTCCTTTGGCAAGCTTTGTCCACCTCCCTCCCAACTCTGGCTCCCGAAGTAGCATCCGCTGACTCCTTTGATTCAAGTTCCAATGGAACTTCACAAACAGACCTTAGGCAGAAAGTTGCCCTAGTGGCCAAGCTAGGAGGGGGAGCCCAAAGCCCCACTCAAAAGAGGGGCCTGCTAATGTGACAAAAATAAAAAGCTGATAGACACAATTGTCCACAATCATAAACTGCCATCCCCACCACCCAGCTGACATATACATGCTGCGTGATGCTCTCCATATAGGTAGGCTATGAATTTCTATTTGTTCTTCCATTTTCTACAGAATCACAGGATGCTGAAGGTTGTAACACAAGGTAAGAATGTGCACATGACAATATGCTACAATTGCTACTACAATACCTTGAATAAGAAGCTGGAGTGTCATAAGATGTCAATGATTGCCAACAAGGCATTGACTGTAGAGCACTTGAAAGAGTACATCAGGAAAACTGACGTGTTTTTATATATATTATTTTATAACATTTTTGATATTATGGCATCAGATGATGGTGACATGTTGCATGGTCAGAAATACAGTGCCTACAGTTGTCATATTTAATAATTGTATAACATTGAAGTATAGCAGATTAATTTGGCTTTTTTGACACTGATCAGTAGAAGAAGACTCTTAAATGTCAAAGTGAAATCAGATCTCTGCAAAGTGTTCTAAATTAATTATAAATATAAAATACAAAATTAAGCATTCATCCCCTTCAACACAATATTTAGTAGGTGGACCTTTGGCAGCTGTGACAGCCTTCATAACCTGCATAGGTCAATACCAGCTTTGCACTTCTGGACACTGCAATTTTTCCTCATTCTTTTTTGCAAAACTGCTCAAACTCTGTCAGTTTGTATGGGGATCATTAGTGAACAGCCTTTTTGAGGTCCAGCCATAATTTCTCAATTAGACTAAAATCTGGACTGCGACTCGACCACTCCAGGACATTCACATTGTTGTTTTCAAGCCATTTCTCTGTAGATTTGATTTATGTTTTGGGTTGATATCTTGCAGGAAAACACATCTTATCCTAAGGCTGGTTTCTTTCACATTTCTTTCCTCCAGGATTTCCCCTGTATTTTACTGCATTCATTTTACCCCCCATCTTCAGAAACGTTCCAGAGCCTTCTGCAGACAAGCATCACCACAGCCTGATGCTGCCACCACACAGTGGGATCACTATGGTGGTATGGGGGTGTGGACCATACCAGATGACACCATCAGAGAGGGTGATACTAAAATGATTGTCTATAAATTTTTTGTGCAGTTTTCGGCTGCATGTGCTGTTATTATCAAGAAAAGAACCTCATATCTACCACTGAAGAAGTGTTAAAGGTCTCCAAAACTGACAACTTTCTATGATGATTTAATTAAGAGTGAGCTTTAAATAGAAATACCAAGGCTAATAATGCATCTAAAAGTAGCAGTGATTGTTCTGGAAGAAGACAAATATTGGGCAACATTTGATGTTTTGACTTTCATAGCTCAATGAGACTTTACAGAATCTCTTCCAACCCTTTCACTAGGCTTAAAATTGCTTCTAATGATCTGTGTGTCTGTGGCTTCATGTAAGAGGAGCTGTTCATAATTGAAATTTACAAAGAACTATTTATGTTCTACCATGGGACAGTCAAGGCTTTCTGATCTTGTGGTATTATCAATTGAAAGTGAGATGGTGAAAGGCACTGATTTTGTAGTTTGTAGTTTTGAAGGTTAAGAAAGGAAAGTTCTGCTTTATTCAAGATGTTAACTAAGTGTAGAAATGCTTGTATATTTTCTTCTGTTTAATTTTATGGTATTACAGGTTGACCTGCCTTATCCACTGGTATATGTTCCCAGGACCCTCGGCAGATGTGCAAAAACTGTGGATGCTCAGGACGTATATAAAAACATAAAGATGACTGAGCGCATGAAGTGAAGCACAAGGTCTAACGCAGTAGGACAGGCTGCTCAGGCTGTTTGTTGTGCATATTTAATGGGAAATGCTACACAAAGGAATTTCAAATGTTCTTTTTTAAGAATATTCTGGATTTTGTCTTAATAATTTCGAACCACAATATGCCAAACCCACAGGTAACGCAGACCAAGTCAAGTCAAGTTAGGGAGCATGCACCGGTACAGTGCGTTGCCACATCCACTACACGACGAAACAACTCGGGATCCCGGCTGGCAAGCCCCCAGGCAGACATGCAGCCCAGTCCCACCCTCCGGAAATGACCCTCTATCTGCCGCAGCCAGGTGTTACGTGAGCGACCCCTTGGCCTGGTCCAGCCACTCGGGTCCCCAACAATGAGGATCTTATGAGCTGAAACACCCTCTGGGAAATGCACCACATAGCCGTAATGCTGTAACTGACGCTCCTTCACAGGCAGGTAATGAGCAATGGCTCATTTGACACAAAGTCAAACCAACGGTACCCAAGAATTTTCCGGAGAGACCACAGTACCAAACGAGTCCAGTCTTCATCTCAGGTCATGCAACTATATAGCAAAACAGGAAGCACCAGGACTCTAAAGACTTGGACCTTCACCCTTTTACATAGGTATCGGGAGCGCCACACACCCCTTTCCAGCGAATCTCATGACACCCCATGCTCTCCCAATCCGTCTACTGACTTCATAGGGAGAGTCACCAGAGACATGAATGTCATTGCCAAGGAAAGTAAACCTCCTGACAAGGTCGACACTCTCTCCGCAAATAGATACACTGATGATGGCTGTGCCCAAGAGGTAATTTAAGGCCTGGATCCCAGTTTTTATCCAGGACACTCGCAAGCCCAGACACTCAGATAACTTGCTCAGTCTCTCGAGCACCCCGATCAGAGCCTCCACAAAGATCACAACATCATTAGTAAAGTCAAGATCCGTTAATCTTTCTTCACCAACAGATGCCCCACAGTCACTGGACCCCACAACCTTGCCCAACACCCAGTCCATACAAGCATTGAACAGAGTAGGAGCAAGAAAACACCCCTGATGAACCCCAGAATCAACTGGAAAAACGCAGAGGTTCTGCGTTTTTCCTCTACTCTGCATAGCACTCGCAGTACCAGTGTACAGGCTGGCCATGATATCCAACAACCTCGAGGGGATCTTGCGAACCCTTAGAATGTCCCAATGCAGCTCGATCAACTGAGTCGAACGCTTTCCGAAAATCAACAAAGGCTGCAAAGAAACTCTGCCGATATTTGCGTTTACGCTCCATGAGAACCCTCAGTGCCAGGATGCTGTCGATGGAAGACTTCCTAGGCGTAAAACAAGACTGTTCTGGTAGGTGAGCAAGTGATCACGGATCCTATTGAGGACGACCCTAGCAAGAGCACCAAGAGCAGTATTATCCCCCTGTAGTTGCTGCAATCCAGGCAATCACCCTTCCCTTTCCAGATAGGGATGACAAGTCCCATTTTCCAGTCAGTTGGGATGATGCCAGTCTCCCAAATGGAAGGAAAGATTGCTTACAATGCCAGGAAGACAGCCTTACCACCAGCCTGGAGAAGTTCACCACGGATACCACAGATCCCTGCAGCCTTTCCACCCCTCAGCTGGTTCACCACCTGTGCAATCTCAGTTAGATAAGGTGGTTCACAGCTAATTGGAGGATCAACCTCAAGAACCGTGAACCCAGAGATATCCAACATCCTGAGGATCAGCTTTGAACAACTGCTCAAAGTAGCCAGCCCAGCGGGTCACAACTGCAGTGTCATCCGTAAGGACCGTTCCATCAGCCGCCCTGACTGCGACTCTCCGAGGACCAGATTCAGATTTATGTAATGCTTCGATTCCTCTGTAAGCAGGATGTGGGTCGCTAGACCACAGATAGTGTGTCACTTGCTCACAGATTCCTCTAACAAATGCCTCTTTATCTGCCCTCAGAGCCCTTGCAGCCATCCTTCTCAGTTCCCGGTACAGACCAGAGTTGCCATTGAGCCGTGCGCTGCAATTCCTCTTGATGATATCTGGGGTGCCCTGTGAGATGAAACACCTCCTTCTGGGAGCACCAACACAATCCTCAGCAACCTTCAAGGTCTTGTCACGGAAGGTCTCCCACATCACATTAGGACTGGCAGTTGTACCCAAATCTGCAAGTTCCTCGTACAAACTGCATGCAAATTCATTAGAAACAGTCTGGTCTTGGAGTCTGGCCAAGACTAGGCTCATTTTCTCCTAGTAGGTGGTAACATACTGGACGTAGGCTGGATCCTAAAAGTAGCAACAACAAGTTTGTGGTCAGAATTCACAAACTGGGCACTTCTGTAGACCCTGCAGTTTTGCAAGAGCCTCCAGCGTCTGCCCACGAGGATGTGATTGATCTCCTTCACTGCACCACCAGTATTGGAGTACCAAGTCCAACGATGCGGTTGTGGGTGCTGGAACCAGGATCTAGCGATTCACAGCCCCTGACCTTTGCAAAGTCAATGAGCATGGAGCCTTTTTCAACCCACTCACCAGACCCTTGGGGACCGAGACAATCCTCATAGCCAGTCCTGTCAGTGGCAGTAGCTGCATTGAAGTTACCCATGACCAGAGGAGTGTCACCTCGTGGGCACCCATCAACCACCGAGTGAAGCTGCGAATAAAATGTCTCCCTCTCCGAGACATCCCTCACCGCGGCCGGAGCATACACTGAGATAACTGACAAGGCACCCAGACCGACTATATTTCATATATTAGTATATCTCCATATGCACTTGTCTACAGCTTCTTCATTATTTTGGCCGTTAGAGATTAATCCATTAATGTATCCCACATAACAGTAAAGCTTAACGTTAACATGAACATAATTTTGATGTAGATTTTTACTTTGAATTCTATTGTTTTCTTACTGAATTTTCACTTTAATCACATGAAGCTATGTAAATGTAAATACTATAATGACCTGACGGTTAGGAATACTGAAGGGACACCAGTACTTGTTAATGATTGCTTTTTTTGTTTGCCTTGCTGTGAATGTTGAACTGCCATTTCGATCTTCCATTCTATAGATGAAAGAGGCTTCGAGCACCAGGTGCTGTTCAGCAGTGCAGTTCCAATCACGCAATCTCCCCTTAGGGGACGCTCTTCATGTGGGGTCTCCCATGTAACTGCCCTGGTCCGTTTTAATGCCACTCATCGGTCACAGCTCTGCCCTCTTCCTCAGCTGCTGTGCAGACCTGACCAGTGACTGCATTCATATGGATGAAGTCTACACAGAACAGATTCTCCAACTGCTGCTCTTTTTCTGTACTAAAATGACAGGGGAGTGGTACAAAGATTTGGACAGCTCAATGATTCCTACAGATAGCATGTCTTTTAGCACAGAATTAGCAACTGCACTGTGAAACAGGGGAATCACCAAGGGACTTTGCCTTATGGGAGGGGCTTTGCCCATGTCAATATCATACCTTAACAGGTGGGTCTTCAGGGGAGGTGGCAAACCTGTTGTGTTATTTGGCCAGCAGTTTCTTCAGCTGTTGCTTCTGAGAGGCTGTCAATCCCTCACATTTCTTTATCCACAGTGTTTCGAGGGAGCTGTTCCAATTAGGGAAGCACTGTGGCTGTGGCAAAAGGGATTCTACCTGAGCACCAAATTGTCCTTTTCTGCCTCTTGCTTTTGAGCAACTAATGTATCTCCCCTCCTGGGAAAGTTAAAACCCCTTTGTTAAAATCCAATTGTGCCCCAGTGTCCTTTAAAATATCCATCCCCAGTATACAGGGAAATTGTGCATCTGTGACCTAGACCTGTCAAATTTGCTGCAGTTACCCTTTGCAGAGATTTATCTTCACTTCCCCTTTCATGGCCAAAACCTGAGTGACAGACAATCATATGTCCTCGGGGACCATATCAGACTGCATTATTTTTTCCTTATCTCTGGTGTTAATTAAGGCTTTCACTGCCTGGCCACCAATTCAGGTGTGCAGGTGGCAATAATGACCAATTTCAACTTGTCCCTCAGCTAGCAGCAGCTGTACTTGAATGGGTCTCTGGGCTTCTGGGACTGTTATTGGATCTGATGCTGCCCATTGCATTTCCTACCTTCTTTTCCTTGCCAAGGCTCCTGTTTCTCATGCCCGCCATACAGAATTGTTATATGTAGCTCAATGTGTTGAAAGTGTCATTCTTGGGGGGAAGATAGCATGTATTAGGTGTCAGCTCGATGTTGTCTGTCTGGGGTCTGGAAGGAGACTCTTCACCACCACTGCTTCACCACCTCCATGTCCTAAATGTTATGCCCCATCTTTGGGCATTCTGTTTCCTCTCTGGAAGCTACTCTGCTCAAATGGATTTATTTCTTTCTACCTCAGTTAGTGTTAGGCTAAGACTAACAGATTGGACAAACTCTGTGGACTGGCCTAGTAGGTGAGGGTGTTCCTTTAGGGTGTTGTGCTCATCTCTCCTGGGCTGGGTTCTTCCCATTCCAGTATAAACTTACACTCATCTGCCTCCCTTAATCTTTTCTGAAGCTGATGGGTTGAGTGAGGTGAACTTGTTGCCGCAGCCTTTCTGGTACTAGTCCCTGTAAAAATACATTCCATGCAAGCTCGTCCAGTGCCATACAGGGAAAGTGGGGTAAACTCATTTTACTAAGATCTGGATCTCTGCTGTAAAACTTTCCAGCTTCTCACCAAGTAGGCATAACTGAGAGTGCAGCTGCCAGTCTAGGCCCAGGGGTGTCCCCACAGTTGTGTTCAGTGGCAGACAGCTGCTTGTCCAGTTCTGTCAGCTTTCCAGGGGGCAAGTCTTCTGATAGATTTATATCCTGTCCGTCCAGAGCTGCTACAAAATGTATTGCCTGCTCTTCCAATTCCCACTTGTCGGCCTTGGAAATGCATCCCATACACTTCTCAGGAACTTGTTTCTTCATGCTGCCAATTTTCAATCTATATCTCTTTTGGGACACATTCTACTGATCTGGGGTGATGTAATTCTGGGAAGGGAGCCCATCTCTACCTAGCCTGATACCAAAATGTATTGTTTAATCGCAGGCTAGGCATTGCTAAAGTCCCCATGGCCTCGATTATGTTGTTGTGTCCTTGGGAACAATCCAGTGCCCAAATGGTGTGTGCTTTTGGCTAATCATTGCCAAAGTCAGCACAGAGCCAGTCCTCCAATCTTGGGTTGTTTTAAACATGTTCTGTCCTGCTCCTGACACCAATTCAATTACCCAGGGTAAGGAAGACTGCTGGAGAGACACCAGTAATTGCTAGTGATTGCTTTATTGTTTGCCCTGCTGGGGATGTTGAACCATTACACTAAAGCCTTCTCCCATGAGGATAATATAAAGTCTTTTAATCGGACCAACAGCTATTTGTGCTGCTTCAACCTCTGCGGAACAGCCAATATAGTATGGGATTCTTCCAGTTTTCCAAGAACGGAGGGCTCAGTAGCATTAGAACTCTTGAACTGGGGTCTGTCAGGTAACTGTCCCGGACACTTTCTATGTCACTCATTGGTCACAGGTTCGTCCTCTTCCTCAGTAGCTGTGCAGACCTCACCTGTGTCGTTTTCTCACAGGTCCAGCACTACAAAACATTTAGGCTGTGTGTATGATATTGTAATTTAAATATGTAACGTTAATTTTTCTAGTTGCTTATGCCACTACAATTGATATACTGGAAATTTGATTTACAAGTAACAATAGTAGAAAAAACATTACTTAAGATTCAGTCTGGTCTAGTACATGAGGAGGTCCATGTAGTTACCATAAGTTACCACATGGGGACACACCAACCCTAATACAGTAGTGCCACCATGTATGCTTCATGGTACGGATGGTGTGTTGTTGATAATGTGTAGTATTCAAACATGGCATTTAGTCTCATGGCCGTAAAGTTCAACTTATCAGACCATAGAAACTTGTTCTGGCTGACTTCAAAATCTCTCATGTGCCTTCTGGCATCTCTAGGCAAGATGTCATGTGTGTTTTTTTTTTAACTTTGTCTTTCTCTTTGCCATTCTCCCTTGAAGCTGTGACTGGTAAAGTACTTGGCACAGTCTCACCAATCTTAGCCAATGTAGCTTGTAATTCCTTCAGACTTATTACAGGTCTCTTGGCAGCTTCTCTCACTTGTCTGCTTTTTGTACAATTTTTATGGACATCTTGCTCCACACTCTTAGACAGCTGTGCCATACTCTTTTCTTTTCTAAATGATTGATGTAACTGGACACCAAGGGATACTCAATGGCTTGGATATTTTCTTCTTGTTTCCTTCACCAGACTTTTCAATCACCTGTTCACAGAGTGGCTAGGAGTGTTACTTTTATTCATTGTGTAGGTTAGGCCACAATACTGACTCACCACAAGAAGGACCTTCCAGATACAGGTGCATTAGACTACAATTAACTGAAACCTTATGACTACAGACAGATGTCCAACATTTCACTAATAACCAGTTTCCTACACCAGTGGGGATTTAGTTGTATCATGGTAAAGGGGGTGACACAGTGGGTAGCCTCGCAGTAAGGAGACCTGGGTTCACCTCCCGGGTCCTCCCTGCGTGAAGTCTGCATGTTCTCCCCGGGTCTACGTGGGTTTCCTCCAGGTACTCCGGTTTCCTCCCACAGTCCAAAGACATGCAGGTTAGATGCATTGACGATTCTAAATTGTCCCTAGTGTGTGCTTGTTGTGTGTGTGTGCGCCCTGTGATGGGCTGGCACCCTGCCCGTTTGTTTCCTGCTTTGCACCCTGTGTTGGCTGGAATTGGCTCCAGCAGACCCCCATGACCCAGCAGTTAGGATATAGCGGGGTGGATGATGGATGGATGGTAAAGAGGGTAAATATTTAATATATCAGTTGTTTTGTGTTTTTTATTTGTAATTTTTAGACCACTTTGCAGGGACCCGTTTTCACTTTGACTTTAAGGAGTGTTTTTCTGTTGATCAGTGTCAAAAAAAACCCAAATTAAATCCACTGTGATTGAATGCTGTATAAGAATTAAAAAATGTGAAAACTTCCAAGAGGGTGAATGCTTTTCATAGGCACTCAGTAACAAAGAATTTCACTGTGCACATGTCAATACTACTACAATATTATAAAGAAAAGCATCTGACAGAATTTCGACTTCATGGATGTGACCACTAGATGGCATTCTGGTATAAGAGATAAGCTAGAATTGGCCTCGCGGCGGGGACCATCTGCCGCACTAGCTGGGTATTGGGACCCCGTAAGTGTGTGCGTATTCTTCATCATCCTAATGTACACACCCACTGTGCCGGAGACGTCTTATTTTTTCCGCAAACAGCTTCCATCTCTTTGACTTAGGGAGACGGATGGATTGTGTAAGGATGAATGAAAACAATTCAAGTTCTTCTCACAGTCAGGTCGTTTTCTTTAGCAGGTGTAAAAAAGCACCGGTAGCTCTGACTTAAAGACCCTTAACCCAGGATACCTCGGCCTCCTTCACTTTAGCAATATAATATATAATATAATCTCAAGTGACAGCACATTATTTATATTAAAATTAATCTGTTATTTGGAAAGTATATACTTTACTGAGTCTGAATACTTATGACTACTTAAATGCATATGAAATTCTATACCGTTGGACGCATAGATCATTTCATATTGCTTTGATGAAATAAGAATCTAAATGTGGGCAGCTTTTAGTGTATTTTCCAAGGTGTGCTTAAGATGCATCCTCGGAGCTCCAGGAACCGGGGTCCGATTCGCCGGAGGGTCCGTGTGTCTGCGTTGGTTTGCATGTTGTTCTGTAGTGGAAATCGGCTTTCCCACCGCATAAAATGAACGATTGGCCGCGCTTTCGTGTACTTTTTTGTACATTTGGATTGACTGCAGCACTCATCTGTGATTGGCTATTATTGTCTGCCCAGTATTGTCGTGATGGAATCTGCCCCACTTTTATGCTGGGACAAAATCGTGCCCAGATGCGCACCGACTACTGCACGTTTATTTATTACCAAAGTGAGCAGAATGAAATCCGCGAAAATGAGCGAAATCATAACTAAAACCTCGAGTATGAAACACTAGGAAAGATTTGAACTAAATAAATAAGTTTGGGGGTTGTGGAAGTTGTGCCTGCTTGTGTTCGGTATTCTGTTTTTGTCTTGCGCGACCTTTTCGTGCTCGCTTCCTAAAAGTAAGAGATTAATGGCCTTGTGTACAAGTCTGAATGTATCCGATATAGCTGGGTTTCTTTTGTCCGTGGAACCTCATCAGCGTTGTCTTTCGCCTTTATCCATGCCACTTTAAATGCAGCCACTGATATTAAAACTAACTAAAGGAAAAGCAACTTTGAAAATGAGAAAGGCAGCGTGCGATTGTCTGTGGTCGAGCCCGCTTTGTGCCCAGTGATGCCAGGATGCCCACCAGCTTCTCGCGGCTCAGAAGTGAATGGGCAGGTCTGAAGATGGTTAATAGAGAGAGACAGAGAGAGAAAAAACCAAACCAGTAGATTTCTATAAGGAGTGCGGGCTCAAAGCTAAGAATAAATCTCAAAGTGCCATTATTGTACTGTAATTAATATGTGTATGTAGAGGTTTTAAGATTCGAAGTTTCACTCTCACCCTTTTTTATCGGTAAAGCGGTGTGAACGCTCCTAGCCAAGCACCTTAGAATGATAATGATGGTGCGTGTGTGTGTCCAGAGAGGGTCGGTTAGAGCACTCACTGTACTGTTAGGCGTGGCACTGGCCTATGAGAGAGGGACACGGACTCTGATGAACGGGCCACTTGCCTGTGAAAACGAACAGTACAGTGAGCTGTGCCGCTCATGTGTAGCCGGCGACAGACGGGGTTGATTTGTGCCTTACGCACAGTGGGCAGCCGATCTCCTTGTAAATGAACTGGATCAATTAAATTAATGAATGGAAGGATGAGTGAAACGTGGGTATAAATAAAAATACTCCTAACGAGACTAGATTGAAACGGATACCGTAGTATTCGTGGTCTTGTTTTGTTTATTTGTATTCTACTTGGAACTTTATGTTTCCTTTGAATAATTACTACGTGTATGCATTATAAAATGTACGTTTTGGGAACATAACGCGATTACTGAAAGTCAGAAGATGCGCATTAAGTGTGTACCGTGACTCTCCGGCACCAATCGAGATACAGCCGCTGATCGGAAGCATTTTGGAGCAGAGCCGATCCCGGAGCATCGCTGTGGCAGCTGGCTTTCGTTTTTAGCAGATTCTCACTCAGAGGTCACTTGATGTCGTTAGTTTTGCTCTCATTCTTCACAATGGGTATTTGATAGCTGTGCAGTGTTACCACCAGGCTCCAGGTTGTCTGGACATGCTTCTGCTTAAGGAGCCTCTTCGTCTCCTCTCTCTTAATCCTTGCCATTGTGCTGAATTGAAAGATCTCCTTATTAATAAGTCCTTCGCGGTTAAGCCCCCTCTTTCATGTCAACCGCTTCGTTTATCATCAGTCTGTTGAATGGACGTTATCAGGGCTTATCAGCTCCTTAAGAATGAGCCAGCGTGTCTTTAAGGAGCCCTCTGACAGGTTAAGGTGGTTCGTTATCAACGATTTAAACACTGATAAAATTGTTCCAGCGCATTAAGAGCGATTAAGTATTAAAGAAAGTGTAAAAGACACCACTGAAACTTCATTGTTCACGTAGCAAGTTATGTAATGTAGAATGATACATTTATAGAATATCCCTAATCCACCAGACACATGAAAATGCAGAAGAGACTACCATGGGCGTCCGCGAGCCCACCTGAAAGCCAAGCACATTTTTTTCAGTATTGCGTTAATGGATTTTACTGGAATTACTTTGGCAAAACTATTAATTATATTTCGCTTTCCATTTTTACTTTAAATTGCGGAGTTTTGCGACTTAACTGCACATACCTCCTTAGCTATTTGCAATCATTATGTCTGAAGGTATACTGTTACATTTCCATCCAAAATCTCCTATTCTTAATCTGCATCCAATAAAAGTAAAAACAAGACTCCTCCATTTTGTTGGTTTATTTTTCTTAATTTTTAAAAATGTCCGGTATTGTTTTCAACACGACAGGATCTTTTGTTTTTATCTGTTTTTTTACTTTTCTTTTCGCTGCACCATTGGTGTATTTGAATGACCATCCATTTTCTCTTTATCGATTCAGTAACATATTAAAATGCGATTTCATAAAGTAACAACTTTGATCATGTCCCACTCATGTCGTTTTATTTATGTCTGATTGGACACGTTTAAAATCGGGAAGATCGAGGTGGGTCAGGGGCGTGTGATGGATAGCTGACTGCTGTGAGCTCCTGCACTGTTTCTGCAGACTGCAGACTTTCCTGTTATTGGACATTTGTCCTTTCATTTATGCTAAGGCTCCTTTGCGAGCAGGACCACAGGGTGCGTGCCCAAGTCGCCCTGATAGTTGAGCGGGACATGCATATTATGGTTTTCCCTACCCATCCTCACAATCTTAGACTTTTCTTTGTTTATTGCCATATACTATCACTGACTGAAATATC
The DNA here is from genome assembly GCF_016835505.1 of Polypterus senegalus. Lineage (NCBI taxonomy): Eukaryota > Metazoa > Chordata > Cladistia > Polypteriformes > Polypteridae > Polypterus > Polypterus senegalus. The sequence continues at coordinate 17,303 of NW_024386706.1, forward strand.
TATTGTGAACAATGTCTTCTAGAATAAAGAATTTGGATTATTTGGGGTAGTTGTCTAATATTGCTTACTATCAACCAAATGTACTGTTTACCACACTTTCTTACTAGTTTTACTGGCGTATATGAACATTTATTATTGTTGTGGTTTACAGAAAATTTTACATGAGGGTAGTTTTTCTGCCGACGCTCTTGGCGACATCGATAGGCTGTACTATGGTGAGGCAGTCTTATGCCTGCTCTTAACACGCCGGATTTTAAATGACACGGTCAAGAGGTTCTACTGCCGTCTCGGATTTGTCGTGTCCAGCGGAGCCCTTCTTCCAAATAAAAATAGATCAGATATCCCAGGGGTTCTGCTGTTCATAGACGAAAATAAACAATTGCAGCATGTAGAAAAGCACTTTAGAAATGGCACGTTGTGTGATTTCACAAACAGATTATCCCTCTGCATGTTTCAGTATTGCACCGGCAATGATGAAACAGAATTTAATGGATTAACGCCAGTCCAAAACTAATTTTAACCACATTCGAAAATGCAGCAGAAAAATTTTTTTTTTCGGTTAAAAAAAGGAAATAAGGACATTTTTTGAGAAAGACAAAAGTAAATCAGACCCAAAAAATGAAACACTGACAAATATCACGAATTATGGAGGTCAATCACATCAGCCTGCAGGAATAATGGGGCAAACTTGCGATCTTAAATTTAAAAAGGCAGAAATTGACGGATGAGATTTCAAAGCGGGCTGTACAAATCAATTGCATATGCTGTATACATGTAAGACTCTAAAGAAATACTGTATACATCTACAATAGTGTGTGAATAAGTGATATAACGCAGATTTCATAATTCAAACCGCTGAATCACATTTACGATCCTCTCCCGGCAGTGCCAAACGCAGGGATAGAGACGGTCATGGACTGGCGTCGGTCCATCGCAGGACCCACTGACACACAAGAGGCATTTCAAAGTCACTTATTCTCGTTTCTGTTGAGGCTGGAGGCAGAAAGTGGATTCCATACAAAAGCCGAGGCTGTGGACTCGGCCCAGATTCGTTAGATTCGCTAAGCAGCAGCAGTGACGTGTGAAACAGAATCACCGGCCATCGAGTAGACAGGCATTTGTCAGCACAGACACTAGACCTGCATGTAACGTGAGAGTAACCGAACGGGATTACTTAATACATTACGGTAGAGCTTACAAAGCTTGCAATGCAATTTAAGGAGAAACAAAGAGCAGAGAAAAAGTGGAACTACGGTCCGGATCCCAGCGCTAAGAACGAGAGCGTATTACTGATGTCAGAAGATCCTTGACATGTGCGAGGCTGTATAGGCTAAGAGCAAATGAAATATTTTGAAATTAGGTGGCCCAGAGAATACGGTACGTGACTCGATGCTGCAGTCACAAACTAGATTAGCAAAATAAGAAACTGAATCGAGGAATTTATTCATTTCAGTCATAATAAAAGTCAGAAGGCTCGCATGCAGGTCTGATTCGCTCTTTATGGGTAACAAATGTGGTCTTATTGCCTGTCAAATACTGACAAAGAAAGCAGTTTTTGTTTGATACACATAACCTGTCTTTGGAGTCTCTTTACAAAAATAACATCGGTCCAGAACTTTTTTATTCACCCCATTACACCACGCCAAGGGGAGTTTGATTCTGTCTGCGTGTCTATGTGTTGCCTATATGGCAGGAACCCGCTTTGGACTGCACTCCAGTCCATCACAATGCAGGCTCACTTACTCACAACTGGACAGTTAACCAAATGGCAGTTGTGATTCTTCCATTCAAGCTTTCTAGGACAGATTGTACTTCACAATGGCTGATTCTTTAGCCTTACTAGACCCACCATTCTCTTTCTGTGTATAGTCTGTGTGAAGTCTGCACGTTCTCCCTGTCTGTGTGGAATATTCCATTCATTAGACGTGCAGGTTTACTGTCCATTCCAAACTGATCCAACGTGATGGACCTGTGATGGACTGGTGTCCCTTCTAGGGTTGCTTTTTTCCTGCCTTGAACCCAGTGGGTTGCCCGATCAGAATTGGATTAAGAGGGTTTAAGAATGTTATGATATGTCATCAAAACTGCGTCTGTGCAAATATCTGCTTTAAGAGGAAAATGTCGGCTATTCCAAGTGATAAAAGAGTTAGAACTTTAATTGTAGTGGAGTCCGTTTTCTAAAAATGTTGAATGGTTGTTGTTGGGCACTGTGATTTGCACTGGTTCCTGCTTTGTGCTCTCAATGCCGTGAGTATTAACTTCTAGCTCAGTGTTGAAGAGAGGGATAGTTAAAAACAGATCATTTTGCTTAATAAGACTTATGTAAAGTTTTTCTTTCTGGAAACCGAATAATAGTTCTAATTATGAGAAGATCTGAGGGCTCATCAGAAAGAAGCAAAAGATTTTTCTTTGCGTAAATTCATATAACATGGCACAAACACAGATGGATCAAAATTTATAGTATGACAAAGGGTCATACATTTGAAAATGTAATTTTATCTGCTTTAATTTAATATCCTAATAAAAGAAGCTAAAGATATTATAGCTATGATGGATAAAAGAAATACAAATATGAATTAAAAGCACTCTTATTAACATTTATTTTTTATTTATTAATAATTGGAGACTTCTCAGACTTCAATAATTTAATTACTATTGTGCTGTTAAAGAAAAATGTGGCAGCAAGGATCCTAACTAAGGCTAAGAAGTGTGCCTTAATAAGTTCAACTATTAAGTATCGTGGTGGTGGTTGAGGTTAGTGCCCATTGTAATTTCTCCTTTTGATGTTGAGTAAAAAGTCACAGAGTAAGGCAGGAAACCACGAAACAGCAACCTCAGGGAAACTGGTAAGGAGTCTTGCAGGAGAACTTGTGAATCACTTCTGATGTGAAACGGTGAAGTGGCGAAACCACAAGGTGATGCAGCTGTTCAGTATAATGGAGAGGCAGCAGCCAGCCAAAGAAGAAGAAGAAAGAGAGAAGTGCAATTCAAAAGGAAACAGGAGCTTTACCCCCATGGCAATCCAGATGTTGGTAAAAATGCCTAACTGTCATCAAAGGAAGAGAAAGTGAAAACACAAAAGGGTGGGTCAAAATGTCTCATAGCCAATAGAGAATAAAAAGTTGGCTCCTTTTAAAGGTGGATGGCCAGAAGCATTTGGTAGATTCTTTTAGTTTATCAGTACACCAGACACATTACCTGAGTGAATAGAGTGGGCAATTTAAGTAAAGAAGTGCAAATCTATTTAAAGGCCAGGCTCTTTAAGAGGCAGTAAAGGTTCTAAGGTAAGTCGGCACTATGGCTTGGATGTCCTGATGAATCCCACTTCTGACTATAGAAGTGATTTTAGGCTTAGCTACACGAGACTAATGGAGGAGAATAAAAGCTGCCTCATGCTAGTAGCTATTTGAGCATACCATGTGGTGAGTTGTATTACTCCAAAAAATAAACTTGTATTAAAAAGGACAAAAGGCAAATGTACATGTAGATAAAAAGTTAAAGGGGAAAGCCTTGTCGTAAGCATGATCAGGTTCAGAATCAGGAAGTAAACACGAGTGATTAAATGCCAACCAAAATGTCAGCCAAAAATAAAGTGACAAGTGGTGGATCTCAAAAGGACAGCAAGAACTTAATAATGTTATAAAAAACTAAACAAAAGGCACAAAATAAATATGCAAAAATATTCATGCAGGTCACAAAATGTTGGATCAACTACTCAAAAGTGAGATGTCAGGCCAGAGAAAGAGGAGGAAAAGAAAAATAATGGAGTGCTTTAAAGTGAGGTGGCTAAGTAAACAGTCTATCTTGCAACCTTGAGATTGGCATCAGGCTTCTTTGTTTGTATTTTAAATTGAACTTTGTGGTCTCCATTTGTTCACCTCACCTTTTAAACACATTATATTTGCATGCTTTATTCCTCCTTGGGATGATTCTGAGGGTGGAAGGTTGCTATGAGTGAAACCCATCCCTTTCACAACCTGTACACCAGATTTAAGACTCCGCTGGTAAGATGCTTCAAATTTCAAAGAGGCAGTGTGCTTAGTTATAGAGCATTTAAACCTTGGAATGATCATCTTGTCAATATTAGGGATGTCCCATTAGTATCAGAATATTAATTGGGATAGAAGACAAAATATTTAAATACTGTACAGTGTAAGTGTTAGTATTATTTGTGTGGCATTTCATACTGCTACTTAATCATTGTGATTGGCTGTTATTAAGTTGTCTTCTCAATGTTATATAAATAAAATGTATTATTCTTCTTCTTATTATTATTACATAATATCATTCTCATGTTGATCAGGTTATCTCTCCTGAAATGTGAATGGAACTGTGGTCTTAATGTCTCAATGCAAATGACAGGCCAGACAGACATTTAAGCTTTGTCATGTTTTGCCTAAGATATTAATGTTTGCTTTCTCCATTTTATGGCACTGAAATGACAATGGAGGAGCTGGATGACCAGTTGGGTAAAGGCAGATGCATACTCTTGGAAAGATGAGAAGAACATAAAGATTTAGGCTCTTAACAAGAAGCCCCTGTAATGGCAGAATAAAATGGCAAAAAATCAAAATCACTGTGCAGAAAAACACCATTATATCAGGTATGCTTCCTAAGACTGGTCTGTACTTCTTTGGAGCTAATTCCCAAAATAAATGCTGATCTTGGTGATCTATGGACAATAACAGACTATAAACTGACTACCCCCACCACAGCGAGAGATACTTATCTGGCAAACAAGCTTAATAATTTCTCTGCACACTTCAATGTGAATGTCCTTAATGTCTGCAAGCAGCACAACAACATCTCTGTGACAGGAACTCTGCCCAGTAAGGAAACAGAGCTCACTTTGTCAGAAAACGGTGTAAGGAGAGTCTTCCTGGAAAGTGAACAACATGAAGACAGCAGGTCCAGATGTCATTCCAGGAGGTGTTGTTAAGATCTATGATGATCAGCTTGCACCATTGTTCATGGTAATATTTAATCTCTCCTTAACCCTGTCTGTCACACCAACATGCCTTAAAAGAGCCACCATTTTCCCTTTACCTAAGAAATTACATCCAATATGGCGAAATGAGTATTGTCTCATTGCATTATCACCTATAGCAATGAAGTGATTTGAGAGGTTAGTCAAGAATTACATATACTCTTCACTGCCTAAAGAACTAGATCCATTACAGTTTGCACATTGCTCCAACAACAACAACATTTATTTATATAGCACATTTTCATACAAAAAGTAGCTCAAAGTGCTTTACATAATGAAGAATAGAAAAATAAAAGACACAGTTAGAAAATAAAGTCAACATTAATTAACATAGAATAAGAGTAAGGTCCAATGGCCAGGGTGGACAGAAAAAAAACTCCAGACGGCTGGAGTAAAAAATAAAATCTGTAGGGATTCCAGACCATTAGACTGCTCAGTTCCCTCCAGTAGATCCATGAATGATGCCATCACTTTGATCCTATATACAGTACTGGCCACCTTGGCAATAAGAGAGGGAATTTTGGATGAATACTATTTATAGACTATAGTTCGACATTTAACACAACAAATCCCTCAAAGTTCTTCATCAAGGTCAGGGATATGCATCTGATCACTTCATTGAGCCATTTTTTATATTCTTAACAGACAGACCCCAGGTGATTCGACATGATGGCCAAACTTCATCATCCCTCAACCTCAACACAGGGGCTCCGCAGGACTGCTATACTCCCTTTATACATATGACTGCATGGCTAATTTCATTGTCACATTTTTTGATGACACAAGTTGTGAGTCTGTCACTCTGGTGTCAAAAACAGTCTTCTCCTGAATGCAACAAAGACAAAAGTGTGGACTTTGGGAGACAAAAAATACTGTAGGTACTACCAACCCCTCAGAATTAATAGCATTCAGGTAGAGAGGGTGGACAGTTTCAGATATTTTGGCATCCACACAGTAGAGGACCTGTCCTGGTCCAAGCACATTGTCACCTTGATGAAGAAGGCATGGCAATGTCTTTATCACCTCAGATGACTCAGAGATTTTAGGCTGCCCTCTAATAAAGAATTTATATAAATCCACCACTAAAAGTATCTTAATAGGAAGTATTACCACTTGCTTTGGAAAAAAACATGCAACAGGACCTCAAAGCTCTGCAGACAGTGGTGCAGTCTGCTGAACACATCACTGACTATGCATTTTCTAACTTCCAGATCATCTATACTAAGTAGTGCTAGACAACAAAGAAAATTGTCAGAGTCCTCCTAATTAAATTTGGAGATGATACCAACCTAGGGGATTAGCAGATAATCCAGAATCCACTGAATCATTATAGAGGGACTTGAACATCATTCAGACTTGGGCAGATTTCTGGCAGATGAAATTTAATGTAAGTAAATATATAGTATTACATTTAGGAAGTACAAAATGTTAGGTTTGAATACATAATGGGAAATTTGAAAATACACCTTATGAGAAGTTCAGTTTAAGCGAAAGGAGATTCACATTGGATCAAGTTTCTTACTTTAAAATGAGTTCAACAAGAATACAGGGACACATTTGGATATTTCATAAGGTAAATTTTGCACAATCTTTAAGAAGTTATTCTGCACACATAGAACAACAGACACATGGAATTAGTTACCAAGTAGTGTGGTAGACAGTAGAACTTTAGGGACCTTCAAAACCTGACTTGATGTTATTTTGGAGGAATTAAGTGGATAAGACTGGCAAGCTTTGTTTGGTCAAATGGCCCATTCCCATCTAAATCTTTCTAATATTCTAATATCCTAATAATGACCTGTGTTGTGTTCAGGGAAATGCTACCGCTGCTTGAAGACCAGCTCAAAGAGATTGAGGATCAGCTTCTGTCCAGAGTCCATCTGCGACTTAAATGCAGACAGTGCCTAGTATTACATGATACTCTCCTTTATTTTATTACACATTTTTAGACTATTAATATAATGCTGTCAATATACATATTGATATTTATAGAGTATAACATTTTCTATTTATTGTCTTTCTGTATTCTTCTAATGCACAGTCTTTGAGATCAGAAATTAAGCAATTCACTATATACTCGTACTAAGTGTAACTGTATGTGAGAAATAAAAAAAAAAATTTTGATTTCATTTGACTTTATTTCTGGCTGTGATGTGGTTTAGGTATCAAAAGAGTCAGGTCTTATAGTGGTGGGACAAAAGTGACATCACATATCCTCTAGAGCATCCTTGTCCACTCTGTAAGGTCAGGTCAAATCAGGTTGGAAAGTATGCACTGCTACAGCACATTGCCGTACTCGCCAAATTAGAAACAGCTCAGGATCCCAGTTTGCAAGGCCCCAGGCAGACATGCAGTCCATTCCCATCCTCTGGAAGTGACCATCTATCTGGCACAGCCAGGTGTTATGTGGGCATGCATTTGGCCTGGTCCAGCTGCTCAGGTCCTCAACAATGGATCACCCTCAGGGAATTGCGCCACATGACCCTAGTGCCATAACTGATGTTTCATCACAATGCAGGTAATGTGCTTCTTTCTGGACTCAATAAGCAGAAATGGAAAAGAAGTTAGTGACTGAATATCACCCTTACTCTTTGCCCTGTAACTTATTTGACAAGAGCCTGGAAAAAACTCTTCAAGCTTTTGCATCTGATGCTCTATAAACAAGAATTTTCTAGTTTTTTTCTTTGTTGCACGCTGGTTTCAGCTTAATT
>NW_024386707.1:0-13886 GCF_016835505.1 Polypterus senegalus
TTCAACAGAGATCCAAAATTCTTCAGGAGTATTTTCTGAATATTTTAATTTCAATGCGTGATCTGAAGGGATGCATATTAATTCTTCTTCTTCCTTAACTGTAAAACCAAAGATGTCAGAAGGAATAAATGGATTTCTTATTCTAACTCAGAGGCTTCACAGTTCTTCTCTCACTTTTTGATTTTTAAAGCCTTGGCTCCCCGGATGTGCAGGATGTATTTTCTATTTCGGAAAATACCAGTGGGCTGGTGGTTTGCAACAGTACATTAGCTGTGTTAAACACTTACTTCATGCCCTAGGTGAACATTGCTTTTACACGACAATTTTCGACACAAAAGCAAGGTGAGACCATTCAACAGATTGTTACACGACTTAGGCAAGCAGCTAAAGATTGCGGTTTCATGGGTAAAAGAGCCAATCAAATCAAAAATGTGGCATTAAGCCAGTGCACTTCAGAATATGTACGGAGGAAGTTGTTAGAAGAGGGTTCAAGGTTCACATTAACATGGTCATTTGAGATAGCAGCATCATGTGAGCTCAAAATTGACCATATTAAAATAGCTAAATTTCCCATTAAGTTTGTGAATGAACTGGAATGAATCAAATATCATTTTGTCAATTGAACTTGCCCAGAAATCAAGTTTTATAAATGAAATGTATTATTATTATTATTATTATTATTATTATTATTATTATTATTATATTCTTCCATGTTGCTTATTTGTCTTTGAATCATTTCATTGGAGAGGGGTATTGTTTTGAGCTTATCATCATTTTTGCCAATCATTATTTGCACCATATCAACAGCTGTTGGTAAAATCAGATTTTTGGCAACTGTATGTGGCTTACTGCCTTTTGCAATACAACATGCAACTTGATAACTTGCTAGTAATGCTTTTTCATTAGTAGTGGTTGCTGAATTAAAAATAGCTTGCTTTTTGTGGAGGTAGTTTAGCTTTCTTTTAAAGAATTCCACAGGCTTGTCTTTTCTGTCAGGATGTTTGGCATTTAAATGTCAACGTAGCTTTGATTGCGTCATGCTTTCTTATGATAACACTTCTTAACAAACTACACACCAGGTTTATTTGACATAACAGAAAAAACATTTCTGAGATATTCATTGCTGTACAATTTATTTTTCTTTTTATTCTTGTCACTGCCAGATATAGAAAGTTCCGATGATCTTTTTAAAAAACGTATCCATCTTTAACAAAATGGGTATATCTCATATTTATCGTGGAATATTCAATATTGTACCTGTCACTCAACAGCACAGAACACAGCTTGGAAATGATGTGTCATTATACTTTGCTGCTTATATAAATAAAGCCGAATTTAAATTTCCAGAAGACTCCAGTGCCATCAAATACAAATGAAATATAATTAACACATGCTTTCTCAAAACATGGTGGAAAGTCTAGGGGGTAATTTTTCGTACGTGGATTACTCGTTTAGCCGGATGTAATTGTTGACGATTTAGCCTGATCCTGGATCTGTCGGTTTTTCGAAACTCTTGCTGGATGTGTTGTCATAGCAGCACATCCAAATCCTCAAACCTGCTCGGAGCAGGTTTGTTCTATGTAAACAAAGATTAGCTCACACACATAAGCAGTGCCCATGCGTGGAATTCATTCAGTCATAGCTTCGCCGTTCATGAATGAGCAACCAATTTATATCGGTGCGCAAATTATAAGAAGAGAATTTCATATAGAGACGGTTTTGCGTGATCGGCAAGATCCTTTATTGCTCCCGGAGGAAATTCTTCTCGAAAGATACCGCTTTAGCTGAGGGGGAATATTGTATCTCAAAGATTTATCAGCACCTTATATTCGAAGTCAAACTCGGCGAAGTCGGGCTCTCACAACCACACAGACAGTATGCATTGCTTTGAGTTTTTTTTTGCAAGCAGCACTTTTTTTATATACTGTAGGCGATGCGGATAATCTATCTAAAAGTGCAGTTTGCCAGCATTTTGTAAAGTCTGTTTGGTTCTGAAATATTTCCTTCGGGTTTTCATAGTGTTTCCTGGACACCTGCGTGTGCAGACAATAAAAGAAGCGTTTCATGCCATTGCAGGTAGCCTACACAGGCAAAACACCCACAGTTCCGTAAAGAATCTCACAATCTGCCTAACATTCTCATTACCCAGGATTTACAAATGTGATTGGGGCACATGGGACTGATCAGAGTCGAGTTTGATCAAACATTATTTGGAAAATGTACCTCTACTCCTGATGAATAATCAGACAAAGTGTCTTCATCAAATATTTGACCTTCGTCAATATCTCGTTGGTCAAGCACAAGTTCTAGGGATATTACATTCCCTGCAACAGACCCAACAACAAAAAAATGCCCTCAGAATCAGGGCGACGTGCATTTTGCTGGACAGCCAACTCTTCTGCAGGGGTTAGGTCTGGACCGCGTGGAACTCCACCTGTTTTTTGCTTGTCTGCCTTGTTATTAGCTTTAAAATTAATGTCTTTTATAATATATATGATTCTTTATGTCAACAGTTCTTTAAATAGTTATATACCAATATTTACCAGTTGAAGTATATTCTTGTACTTCACTTTAACCTGTTCCCATGTTCTCCTTGTGCTCACGTTTGATCTGAAATTATGACATATTAAATAATAATTAATCTGACACATAGGAAATGAAATGCTGTATTCAGTAAGTACAATGCACACTACTTAGCATTTAATTTGTTGGCCACTTTTTGCCAGCTGTCTTTTCTAGTTTGGGCTGCTTTTGCCGTGTTACCCTTTGTGCATATTAAATCCTGAAATTCTTCATATCCTTCGAATAAAACTTCCTGCTCCACTTGTGTGAAAAAAATGCGCCCGTTCTTTCGTCATTTTGTTACAGCCTATCAAAGACTTACTGATCATGTTTTCTAGACCTAATATATACGTCTTTTCAATTCAGCGCGGGCGGGCGCGTGCAATCATCTGGGATGATTAGATACAGACCAATCTAGCACACGGTTGCGTTTGAAAAACTGACTTATTCCGGATGAGCTTCACCGGCATTAACTAATCCAAGATGAGGCATCTGATCTCGGATGATTTAAGCGATGTACGGAAAATACCCCCCAGGAAGTACGAAAAACAAAGACAAACAAAGAGCAGTACTGGGTAACAGATGGTGCCAATGTTTCTATTATTTGATGGATGACTATTTTAACGCCACTCTGCTGCTGTTTGTTTATGAATGTGGTTGAGTACGGTAGTAGGGTGGTTGCAAACAAAATTCTTGCCCAAAAGTGGGTCGTACGTTAAAAACGTTTGGGAACCACTGTGATAGGCTAATATCTTTAGGGTTGCGGTAACATATGTTTGTCCCACATGTTTTGCCACATTTCATCGATTTTCAGTCTGATCAGATTTTAAAATATAATTTAATCAATGATACTTCTTAGGCCAGTGGTATTTCTTGTTGAGAGAAACAAGACCGCCAGTGGAGTGACTGACCAATAGTGTTTCTGACTGCAACGTTAGCTGTGATGTCATAACGCTAGAGCGCCTCAGATCACGTGACGGGTGCGTATGGAGCAAGCGCTTCGTCGAACACCTGAGGTTGGAAAGTTTGACGCGGTGTCGACCAGACCATCACCAATGTGTTCTGATTTTGCATTTGTTTGAAAGATTGTGGTAAGAAAAATCCGACACAGCAAACCCAGTTATCTTTTTCCCTTTATTTTAATTCTTTTCAGGTAATCTCGCAATATTTCCTGACATTAGTTGATGGATTTCTTATGTAGTAGTACGTGGCAGGTTTATTTAACGAAAGGTTGGTTAACTGTTAACTAAACCGTATGATTTTCCAAATCTGTGTTCTAGATTGAATTGATAATAATGTATTTTAGAAATACATATTTCGAATCATTTTTATAATCCCTGGTGCTTCTGAATTCCCTGTGTGGTTTAGGTGCCGACCTTTTGTTAAGAGAAAACTTAGCGACGAATGCAGAGTCGCGGGAAAGTGTTTTGAGCAAAGGTTTAGATGAGGTAAATTTACGATGACTGTGCATGCTTGGTATTTGCGAACTTGTTTTGCGGAAGTAAATTTAAGGATCCGCTGCAGTAATTATGCACCACACTGTGGAAGCGAAACTTGTTCGTTGTTTTATACAGGCTGCTGAGTTACAGTTATTTCATTTAAATTTGCCAAACTCCGAATTCGATAAGAAGCACTTCTCTAGTGAAGCCAGCAACATTTGTTTAAACAAAGTGTTGTGGGAATCGCGAGGGGACTTTTCATATTTGTTGTTTAAGCAGGCAACTTTGAGAACCTTTAAGAAATATCTGGCTGAGATATTGGGAAAGCTTATTAGAGATTTAATTAACAAACGATCCTGATAGTCTGTGTGGTCTCCTAACGCTTGCTAGATTTCTTACATTTTCAGAGACCACACAATGAAAAATACAAATACGTAGTCTTTTCGTTTATATTTTGTTTCGATATAATGACTAACTTGCTGTTGGTAAAGAATATAATGAATTTTAAAATATTTTAATTGACTGCAACTTGTAGCATTTAGTATAAAAAAGTAGCTTTTCAACAAAACATTTGAAAAGCACGATCCCTAGCTTTATTAGAGAAAAGGTATATGCGTACATATACTTACATTGACAAATGCTACAAAATTAGGAGATATTTGGGTTTAGTTTACAACATCCATGGCAATTTTTAATGTTTTTTTTTTATTATGGAGTTAGTATTGCAATATTCCATAGTTACTGTTTAAAGAACCAGAGTAAACCCGTTTGTTATGCCTTGAGGTTTTGTTAAAATTAAAGCGTTGAAGTGTTTTATTTAAACCAGTTAATGCAGAGCAATATAAATGCGTTAAGAGCATCTATATTTAGAAACAAAAGTACGTTGTTAAAACCCTGGGATATCTCAAAGTCTACAAGTAAATAACTATTTCACTCTAAAGTTTACAGCAAGGTGTGTTCTTTTCATTTCTCAAGATTGTTTATTGTTCAAAACATATTTCTTTGAAAATGTCTAATGACTAAATGGTTTGTTTAATCCGCATCTTGTTTATACATCCAATCCTATACCATGAAAATTTTTAAAATTATTTTGCGAGATACCTTGCGTGAACCTTTTATCTACATTTGTAATCAAGCGTCCTTTATATCTTTATTAGAAGACTTACTGAGGTAAGTTGCACTGCGTATCCTTGCACTTACACAACCTTGTATTTTTATGTACATATTTTGGCCATTAATTGAAATATTTAAGATTTTAGAAATTCATAGCACAAATGGAAAAATGTAAGGATTATAGTTGCATCATAAGGACTAAAGTAGAAAATATTAAGACATGTTGGAGATTATTGGTATGTCATGGTGTACAATTGCCCAATATCAAGCTATGTACCAGGTGAACAAGAGCCAGTTAATGTAAGACAGAATAGAGAGAGCAAGATTTACCGTAATACATTGGATCCAGGCTATTAATTTAAAAGGAGTTTCACAAGAACTTGTGAGTCACGATTGAAAGTGTAACGTTACATTTTGCAGGAATGTTTGGAAGGTTTTCTTCACAAGAACTGTAGATTCATGGAATAAGTTTCCAAGTACTGTGGTGGACTTTAGGACTCTAGGGACATTCAAAACTAAACTTGTTGTTTTAGAGAAATTTGGTGGATAGGATCGGCAAGCTTTGCTCAATGATTTGATCTTGTTAAAAGTTTTTATAATGTTCTGACATAATCTAAAGTAACCTAGGAGTGTTCCATAGTTATAGGGCCACAGAATCGAACTACATGTTTGCCTTATGTTGGATAAGGTTTAAGAGGATGGTTCTGAAATTCTTAAATAAGAGGTGTTATATCCATTTGAAAATTATGTGAAATGGTAAGGTAGACCAGTTTACTTGCTGAAGAGATATGTGACTGTAGAATTTGAATATACCTGGAAATAAACTGCTCAAAAAAATTAAAGGAACACTTTGAAAACACATCAGAACTCAATGGGGAAAAAGAAATCCTCCTGGATATCTATACTGATATAGACTGGGTAATGTGTTAGGAACGAAAGGATGCCACATCGTTTGATGGAAATGAAAATGATCAACCTACAGAGCCCTGAATTCAAAGACGCCCCAAAAATCAGAGTGAAAAAATTATGTGGCAGGCTAGTCCATTTTGCCAAAATTTAATTGCAGCAACTCAAAATTGTACGCAGCACTTTGTATGGCCCCTGTGTTCTTGTACACATGCCTGACAACATCGGTGCATGCTTCTAATGAGATGACAGATGGTGTTGTCGGGGATCTCCTCCCAGATCTGGACCAGGGCATCACTGAGTTCCTGGACAGTCTGAGGTGCAACCTGGTGGCATTGGATGGACCAAAACATAATGTCCCAGAGGTGTTCTATTGGATTTAGGTCAGGAAAGTGTGGTGGCCAGTCAATGGTATCAATTCCTTCATCCTCCAGGAACTGCCTGCATACTCTCACCACATGAGGCCAGGAATTGTCGTGCACCAGGAGCCACTGTACCAGCATAGGGTCTGACAGTGGGTCCAAGGATTTCATCCTGATACCTAATGGCAGCCAAGGTGCCTTTGTCAAGCCTGTAGCGGTCTGTGTGACCCTCCATGGATATGCCTCCCCAGACAATCATTAACCCACCACCAAACTGTTCATGCTGAATGATGTTACAGGCAGCATTATGTTCTCCATGGCATCTCCAGACCCTTTTACTTTTGTCACGTGCTCAGGGTGAACCTGCTCTCATCTGTAAAAAGCACAGGGCACCAGTGGTGCATCTGCCAATTCTGGTATTCTATGGCGAATGCCAGTCGAGCTGCATGCTGCTGGGCAGTGAGCTCAGGGCCCATTAGAGGACATGGGGCCCTTGGGTCACCCTCATGAAGTCTTTCTGGTTGTTTGGTCAGCGACATTCTCACCAGTGGTCTGCTGGAGGTCATTTTGTAGGGCTCTGGCAGTGCTCATCCTGTTCGTCCTTGCCCAAAGGAGCAGATATTGGTCCTGCTGATGGGTTATGGACCTTCTATGGCCGTCTCCAGCTCTCCTAGAGTAATTGCTTGTCTCCTAGAATCTCCTCCATGCCCTTGAGACTGTGCAGGGAGACACAGCAAACCTTCTGGCAATGACACGTATTGATGTGCCATCCTGGAGAAGTTGGGACTACCTGTGCAACCTCTGTAGGGTCCAGGTATCGCCTCATGCTACCAGTAGTGACACTGACTGTAGCCAAATGCAAAACTAGTGAAGAAACAGTGAGAAAAGATGAGGAGGGAAAAATGTCAGTGGCCTCCACCTGTTAAACCATTCCTGTTTTGGGGGTTATCTCATTGTTGCCCCTCTAGTGCATCTGTTGTTAATTTCATTAACACCACAGCAGCTGAAACTGATTAACAACCCCCTCTGCTACTTAACTGACCGGATTAATATCCCATAAGTTTCGTTGACTTTATGCTATACTCTGATTAAAAAGTGTTCCTTTAATTCTTTTGAGCAGTATATTTAACTGTCTTTATTCGGATTTCAGCTTTTGTATTGCTTTTAAGGTAAACAACTATTGTGTCATTTTCTGACAGATGTTTTTTCAAACTTTTATATACATAATTATTTTTTTTGTAATTGCAAAGGTGAGTTAATATCTAAATTACTACTTTAAAAAATGCGTGAACCCAGACAACTTTTTATTTTTTAATTTGACTACCTAATTTTTTAATGAATAGATAAGAATGGATGGCACTTTACTATAAAGCCCATGCTCATGTTTGTAATTGGTTTTAAGGTTTCATTCTGTCAACAATTTCATAGATGGCTAGATAGATGTTGAAAAGTAGTGTCTTATTAAAAGTGAATATCTGCTAAGCATCAAAGACACACTTCAGATTGACATATAAAGTTCCTAATTGTAAACCTATTTTCAGTGTAAGTTGTCTGTTTTTTTCTTTTGGCTGTTGAATTTACAAGTTATCACTGAATTATTTCTTTATGTACTTTCTTTGTGTTAAGGCAGCTTGGATAATTATGTTAACTTTATTCCTTTGTATATTTTGTGGGCTCAAATTTGGATCGTTTCTTAAAGATTCTTTGTCAGAAACCTAGTTCATAAATTTTTTAGCATGCTGTTAGTGTTTTTTGACTTTCATCCAGTATACTTTGCTCAACTGGTATATTAGTCACTCCTTCCTTGCAGCACTCCAAAACACAAAGGTTTTAATGGATGTTTGTTGTTTTCAAGCCCAAGGTATTTATTCATAATCATTTGCCACATGAAATTGTGTTCTAAAGTAAAGCATATTTATTAATAAATCTTATAACTTGCACAGCAGTCTCTTGTGTTTTATAATTGAGGCAGTTTATCAAGATCCCAACCTGCAAAAAGCATTAAGACTTGCAGAAAAAGTAAATTTTTAAAGCAGAGGTTGTTTTAGAGTATTGATCTGAGTCTTGCGATTGCTCATGTACTGCAAAATAGCATATCCAAGTTTTTTTTTTTTTTTTTAAGAAGCAATAGAGCAAATGGTGAAACATTTTTGTGAAGTTCAGCCATTTTAAAAGGAAACTTTGTTGATTACCTCGCCATTTGTCTTCCTTCATGGCCCTCTTTGGGGCTAGGGGGTGTGGTTCCACATCAAAGAGTTATCTCCAAGTGCATTTATTGACATTAATTTTGATGCCCTGACATTATTAAATGTTAGTGCCCAAGTGTGACAACTAGACTGTAGTTGCTCAGGAAAAGCTATGTGATATCTGTTATCCTCAGAAAGAGAATGAATCGGCATACACTTGAAAATTTGATAATTGGTTTACAGAGTTTCAATCCTCATCATCATGGTTCGGTTGTATCTCCCACACTTTTTTTTTTTTTTTTTGTATTCTCATGCCTACATATGCACAACATGTAATGGAAAATTGATAATGCTGATTTTTGATTGGTCCTGAAAACTTAGTGTGGATGTGCATGTAGTTTTGGTTCTTTTAAAAATCTAATTTTTTTTTTTTTTATGCAATGCAGCCTACTCCATTTAGATTTATTGCTATATTTATAAAGTACGATGTGGCTCCTATGTGTGATTTTCATTATGACAGTGTGACTCTCACTGTGTAGGCTGTTTTATTCAGCCTTTTTCATCTCATGGCACACACAAACTAATAACTAAGACTCATTGGCATACTAAATGTGATTTTTGCTGATCTGACAAAAAATAGGTATAATTTTGATTTACGAAAAAAGGAAAATACCTAACCTTTAGGCTCCAAAGTGTGTTTTTTTTTTTTTGTTTTTTTTAATTTTTTTTTAAAATTTTTGAAACTATTCATAATACTGTAATAAAAATAGTACTCAAAGTATTTTTAACAATTTGTATTTTTCTGTAATTTAAATGCTTTTAATATTTTGAGTTATCTGAGCTTGACATTGTTTTAGATTTTGTGAAAGGTCCAAATTTTCACAGGCATAATCTTAAATCATCTTCAAGGGTTTCCAGTTAAGATCTATTTTTGTTCTTAATATTCATTGCAAAGAAGCTTGATTTGCACAAATATGACATGGCAAAAGGAAGTAGTACTTCTATTGCTTTGAGATATTAGGAAATTCACTTTTAAGAGATCACCAAAGTGAAGTAGTGTCTGTTGTTGAATGTTCAAGTTTTAATCCTCGTGTCATTTCTTACCTGTTAAGTCATCTTCTTTGTTTATTAATGTGCACAATTAAGACAAATGGATGATATGTCTTGTGAGCGAAAATAATTTCCAATATTTGTCATAGTATTCGTAATATTAAACTTTGTAAAATTAGATCTATAAGATCTCCATCTAGTTTGCATCTTTTCTGTAGCTCAAAGATTTTTATTGCATTTTCTTTTGATTCATTTTTCCCAAAGCATTAATTTTCTTTGAAACGCATTCATTTTGTTTGTGAAAGTAAGAATATTTTCATGATCTCCTTGTATTTTATTAAGCATGTTCAAAGATTGAAACAAATCAGAAAGAAATGCAACCTTATTGCACCATACTCGTCACTAAGAAAAATCGGCTAACTCGGGTTGAGTTGTCAAAGGTGGAACTTCCTCTTTTAGTTCATAAAATCTTGATAGAACTCTACCACGAGATAACCACCTAACTTATGTATGTAATAACAGCTCTGCATGAGATACTTCCATTGAGAGACACCCCGCTTTTTATATAATTGTTAAATCTGACAGTCTCATCTAGCACTTTTTTCAGTTCCAGTACCAATGAATTTTCCGCTAGTACTTCTCTGTGGAGAAATCAACAAGTAAAAATTCTAGGATTCGTTATTTGAGGCAGTGCAACAAATCCTTTTACACTTACTGATATAGGACGGGCCCCATCTGTAGAAATACTGATGCAGGAATCCCAAGACAAGTTATGACAATTGAAGCAATTATCAACATCAAAAATATCTTGGCCATTTGTTTCTTGGAGTGGTAGACAAAATAAAAAATAATGTATAATTCCTTTATAAGTAAATCTGCTAAATGCTAGAAGTTTAACTTTGCCAATGACATTGATTCATCCAACTGAATTACAAACATACTGTATCTACTTTAATTTGAGATATCACTTGCTACTCTGCATGTTGGGACAAATGGTGTTAGCTAATATTGGAACTTTTAAAATCTCCTTTTAATCTTCTCCAAACGTATTTACAATTTTATGGAATGTCTTGTACATGTTAAATGGGATGCTATTGAATAAAAATAAAGTAACCAAATTTAAAAAATAACGGCTCTTACAGGTCTAAAGAAAATTCAGGAATTATGAAAATTATTGAAATTATTTGTGAACACACTTATGAAATTCAAAGCTAAACCTTTGAAATGAAAGAAATCTTATACAATTTAAACTGTTTCACCATCTGTACGTTTCTATGCATACAAACTGAAAACTTTGGATGTGCAGTAATACTTCCGTAGTGCAAAGACTATTAGGGACACTGAAAAAATAAAAAAATGTAAGATTAAAATTGAAATTTCACTTTTTTTTTTAGCCCTTTTAACTGCATCCTTTTTTTGTTCTCTGTGGCCCCTATATTCTTCTGTACGCCACTGATAATTCTACTATGTTTATAAAAACTATCCCTTCTAGGACTACTAGGATGCACCACAATGAAAATGTATGTATGTTGCCCAAGGACATAGTTTACAATAGTAAAGTGTATAATACTATACTTGCATATGTGTGTATGCGTTATCAAATTTAGCTGTGACATAGTGAGGGATAAATAGGGACACTCTGTGCTTGAAAATAAGGCATGTTCATTGGAATAATTACACAGCATGGTGTGCTCACAGTACAAACAATGTGTATTATTGGCATAAATGTTCATATAAATTGATTATATGAAAATTTTTAGTATAGAAATTAAGTTGAGATGTAAGCTGATTATAAATGCATGAAATTATACATTTGATTTATATTTCACATGCAGTATGTACTGTATATTGGTAAAATGGTATTTAAATTGTATAAAATAGTGTACAGTTTTCATTGTAGACTCTATTACGTTGTGTTTCTTTAATTTGTTGTAGAAAAGCTTGCAGCACACTGTTGAAAATTGCTTGTGTAGGCTATGTAAAATAACATAAACTGTAACTGATAAAAGTAGGTGACATAGGGAAAAAAATCAAATGATCTAAGTGTACATCTGTCAGTTAGTGCAAACCATTGCAGAACATAACCATTGAATAAACAGTCACAGTGACAAAAGTAGCATAATACTCAGACTGTAGCTTTAGACATTATGCCTGTTTGGCGGGAGTTGTGTGGGTCATTTCTAATGACTGGATAAAAGGATAAATATCCAGGGCCAATATATAATGGTTATTGCAGGATGTCTGTAGTGTCATTTACCAATTCACATGGATTCTGCAATTACTGTACAAATTACAGATGTGTGTAGAGTATGTTCCATTTAGGTGTTTGCAGTCATGCCAGAAAGGTTTAGAAAACCATGACAAAAGATTGAAAATTATTTTTTCACATAGGGTTATTTTAACCTGTTTTTACGTTGTCAAAGATAACATTCCATAATCTTTAAAAACATGGGAAATGTTAATACAATAAAAAGTCAGTAATATTGTAACAGTCATGGTGCTGCTTAGATTCACACCGTTGAAGGAATGGTGATTTTTTTTTTTTGGTGTGGATTCCAGGAACACAGTCAAATAGATTAAATCAAAAATATGTATATTTAATGAAATAGAAATATAAACAACAATAAAATGGTTAACCCTGCGTACTCCCCTGTGGTGATAACAAATAATAAAGCAATAAACAGCTAACAATAAACACTCATGACAATGTCCAACACACAGTTCTGAGCTGGGAATAAAAAATAGATATCGCTTTAAAAACTTAATTGTTTTACTATGACACCTATTTTTTTCCCTTATATAATCCGTGTTTAAAGACTTGTATTTTGCATTTCCTTTCTGTCACTACTTGCTGCATGCACTGTGTTTTTCTTCTGTGAACATTGAGAATTGTGCATGTTCATAAATAAATGCTTTGTGTTGAGTCATTAGATATGCTACAGTCTTTACCAGGTACTAGACTTAAAGTATCCTGGCACGTGTTTTATGATTTTTATTAAAGTGCAGCCACACTTCAAATCACTTTTTGTTAAATATATAGCCACTCTCCTCACAATTGCTGTTATGTTCTGATGGCAACAGCTGAAGAGATTTGTGCATACACAACAAACAAAAATATTTAAAAGATGAAGAAAACGTATTCATAAAGCCTTTGATGTTTGATTAGGTTGGGTCTGGCAAAAATTAACCATTTTTTTCCCCTAAATGAAAGCACACTACCAGCTGCATTGAATTGATGAACTGCAATGGAAAAAATTGTCTCTGCAGATGACAAATGTGAATTGAAAAGGGAAACTTGTGTAATAGCAGTAAAAGATTAACAGAGAGCGGCTGAGCTTTTGAATAAGTGTTGAGAAAGGCTTGAGGTGATCACAACTAGTGTTGTATGTGGCAGTAGTGGGGCTATTGTATTGGGCAGTGGCCTGATACAAATAAAGTAAATAACTTAGTTAAGTGTCAGAGACTTGACATGTGAAATTTACAAGTTCCTTTGCACTGTTACAGTGAATGTTATTTCGTAGACCACACTTTCAGAACCATTCGCATAAGTTTCCAACCTTGTTTTGCTAATGAAAAGTTTTTACCTAATATTAGCCAGCCAGGTGGCTACCTAAATTAACACATTCTTAAACTATCATTTCAAATATCACCCATGCCTTACCATGTGCATATGTGTAATGCTTGGTTAATTGCTAATAGAAAGCAACATTTTTGGGAAAAAAAAAAATTTTTTTGCTCTTCATGAAATCGCAAGCAAAACTGAAGTTATTTTGAGGGAAGACTTGTCAAGTCTGTCATTACATATGAAGTGTTTTGTTAGCCTGAATTTCTAGCTTAGCTTGCCAATCCTACTTTGGTTTTGTTAAATTGATCCATTTTATAGTGGCATAAGGTAATACGTTTTATGTAAGTCAGTGATACTTTGGTGTCTCAGACCAATGACCAGTTTATTAATGTCCAAATAGACCATTTATGGCCAATAGTCGCTTTTTGGAGTAATACTGCAATTACAACATGAATGCATTCATTACTTTTCTAAATCAGTTTATATACTCAGCAAAAAAAGAAACGTGTCCTGACTTTCAACTGTTTTTACTTTCAGTAAACTTAATGTGTAAATATTTGTATGAACACTAAAAGAGTCAACACCATAAGACATAAACTAAAAATGTTTCACAATGTGTCCCTGAACGAATGGAGGCTCAAAATCAAAAGTACCAGTCAGTATCTGGTGTGGCCACCAGCTGCTTGAAGTACTGCAGTGCATC
>NW_024386708.1:0-3753 GCF_016835505.1 Polypterus senegalus
ATAAAGCAGGTCATATGCTAGACTTAGTAATTACTAAAGGACTGAAAGTTGATATAAAGCAGATCACTGATATTCGTCTATCAAACCATTTTCTTCTACTATTTAATATAGAAATAATGATAGAAAACACCCATGAGAGGCATATTGTTAAAAAACGCTTCTTTGACTCATCAGCAGCTTTAAAACTTACAAATATTCTAAGCAATCAGTCCATTTATAGTGCCAGCTATAATAGGGAGAATAATGTAAATAGTAAAGTGGAAAGATTTAATACTACAGTGAGAGCTGCTATTGACATAGTTGCACCTGAAAAGACAGTTAAAAAATCTTCTAGTATTGTTATTCCATGGAAGACCCAAAGAGTGTCTGATTTAAAGAGAACATGTCGTAGAGCTGAGCGTCAGTGGAGGAAAACTAAACTAACTATCCACCATGAAATATTAAAAGTTAAAATAACAGAATACAATAACACTGTCCGTCTTGAGAGACGCTGCTATTTCTATAGAATTATAAATAACAATGCTAGTAATCCCAGAGTCTTATTCTTTATGATTGATCATCTGCTAAGCCAGGTCACTCAAAGGAATGCCTCCAAAGTACCTCCAATGAAACCTGTGAGAACATTGCTGCATATTTCAATCAAAAAATTAATGACATTAGAAATAACACAGTATGTCTCCCCAACACTGCAGAACCTCCTAAGCCCCAATACTCCGTTAAAAACAAATTCAATTCTTTCATCAGGATAGATTTACCTGAATTACATTTTATAATCTCTCAATTAAAATCCTCCACCTGCGCCCTTGACCCAATACCAAAAATTTTTTTTAAAGAAGTATCAGGCGTGCTAATTGATAATGTTCTTGGCATAGTAAATTTGTTATTAGATACGGGGGTCTTCCCAGACTGTCTTAAGACTGCTGTAGTTAAACCCCTTCTTAAGAAACATAATCTTGACCCCTCAGCTTTTCAAAATTTTAGACCCATCTCTAACCTGCCTTTCTTAAGTAAAGTTTTTGAGAAGGCAGCCATTATGCAGTTAAATGACCACCTCAATAAACCTGCTATTCTTGATAAATTTCAGTCAGGTTTTAAAACAAATCACAGCACAGAAACTGCACTCGTTGAAGTAGTAAATGACTTGCAGCCATTTATCTGTTCTCATCCTCCTCGATCTGAGTGCCGCATTTGACACCATTGATCACAACATTCTTAGAAATCGCCTTAGTTAATGGGTGGGCCTCTCTGGCAGGGTCTTAAATTGGTTTGAATCCTACCTGACAGGGAGAAAATTCTTTGTTAGTTGTGGTAATAACAATTCGAAGACACATGATGCATGTGCATGTAGAAAAGAGCTGAAAATCTCATACTGACCTTTAAGGATTTTGTCACTCTTTATCCTTCTGCTGTGAAACATTCTGACCTGTCATTGTTTACACACGTCTTAAACAATTAGCATACACGGATAATTTCTGTAATATCTATATCTATTATTTATTATGTATTTATTATATTACATATCTTACACATCAATATTGCTACTACTTCTTTGTCCTATCTTTGCACAATGTCTTCTTGTCTTGTTTGTGTTTTGATCTTTAATTTTTAAATTTTAATTCTATTTTTAATTTATTATTTGTACGTCATGTTGTTATACTGTGGACCCTGAGCTTCGCAATTTCGTCTATCTATATCCTTGAATATGGGTGAGATGACAATAAAGTTCACTTTGATCTTTTGATATTTGATGATATTCTATATGGTGTTCCACAAGGCTCTATCCTGGTCCGCTGCTTTTCTCAATCTATATGCTTCCTTTAGGTCAGATTATCTCGGGGCACAACGTGAGTTACCACAGTTATGCTATTTATCAAAAGCACCTGATGACCCCGACTCTCTCGATTCACTAACACAATGTCTTACTGGTATTTCTGAATGGATGAATAGTAATTTTCTCAAACTAAATATAGAGAAAACTGAAATTTTAGTAATTGGAAAAAATGGATACAATGAGGTTATCAGAAATAAACTTGATGCATTAGGATTAAAAGCTCAGACGTAAGTAAAAAAACTTGAATTTTAAATCGCATATTCATCAGACCACTAGGACAGCATTTTTTCACTTAAGAAACATAAGTAAAGTTAGACCTCTTATATCATTGAAAGATGCTGAGAAATTAGTTCATGCATTTGTTTTCAGTCGACTAGATTACTGTAACGCACTCCTCTCAGGACTACCCAAAAAAGACATAAATCACTTGCAACGAGTGCAGAATGCAGCTGCTAGAATCCTAACTAGGAAAAGAAAATCCGAGCACATTTCTCCAGTTTTAATGTCACTACACTGGTTACCTGTGTCATTCAAAATTGACTTTAAAATACTGCTTATGGTTTATAAAGCCTTAAATAATCTCGCTCCATCTTATATATCGGAATGTCTGACACCTTATATTCCAAATCGTAACCTCAGATCTTCAAATGAGTGTCTCCTTAGAATTCCAAGAACAAAACTTAAAAGAAGTGGTGAGGCGGCCTTCTGCTGCTATGCACCTAAAATCTGGAATAGCCTGCCAATAGGAATTCACCAGGCTGATACAGTAGAGCACTTTAAAACACTGCTGAAAACACATTACTTTAACATGGCCTTTTTATAACTTCACTTTAACTTAATCCTGATACTCTGTATGTTCAATTCTTCATAATAACTATTCACAGTGGCTCTAAAATCCGTACTGACCCCTACTCTCTCTTCTGTTTCTTTTTCCAGTTTCTTTGTGGTGGTGGCCTGCGCCACCACCACCTACTCAAAGTATCATGATGCTCCAACAATGATGGATGGATTAAAAGGAAGAAGTCTACGTGACCATCATCATCAGGTCCTTCCATGAGAACCCTAAATACAAAGAGGACTGTTTGATTTATGTTAGGTAGATTGCCCAGAGGGGACTGGGCGGTCTCATGGTCTGGAACCCCTACAGATTTTATTTTTTTTCTCAAGCCGTCTGGAGTTTTTTTTTTTTTCTGTCCACCCTGGCCATCGGACCTTACTTATTCTATGTTAAATAATGTTGACTATTTTATTTTCTTACTGTGTCTTTTATTTTTCTATTTATTATGTAAAGCACTTTGAGCTACTGTTTGTATGAAAATGTGCTATATAAATAAATGTTGTTGTTGTTGAGAGTTTAGCTGTCACTGCCACAGACAAATGCATGTTGTGTGTTTGATGATTTAAGAAAAGAAAGACGTCCAGAAAATCAGACAAAGACAATCAGCACAACGTCAGACTGACAGAGAGCAACGGGGGGAATACTGTCTGGAATTTAATGTGAGGGTCGGCAAAAGACAAAAACACACAGCTGTTACTGTACACTGTATGTGTGTGTGTGTGTGTGTGTGTGTGTGTGTGAGGGCCTCTCATGAGCACAGGGTGGTCCAGCACACTCCATACAGGAGTCAGAGGGGCTCTGAGCAGCACAGGACAGGATGGAGTGTCAGACCACCACTGGGCACAACCTCAGCTCATCTGAACCTGCTGATTTAATGTGCTGCTCGCTGTGATGATGAAAGAAAGTCAAAGTGACTGAGAACAAAAAAACAAAAACAGCAGACAGAGGAGAAGAAGGAAACTGCAGAGAGCCAGCAGCTGACCACTGTGGAGCTGTGAGGAGAGACCACCGCAGCCCTGAGCGGCTCCTGACAAACAAATATAATGAAGACATCTGAGATTTGATGAACTCATTAGTGAGTAAG
>NW_024386709.1:0-17540 GCF_016835505.1 Polypterus senegalus
TAAGTCGGATCGAACTCGGGCTAGCACTACGCTCAGAATTTGAAAAGCAACCACCTTAGTCAGTTGAGCCATTGACGGCGTCATTTCTTTGTAGCTAATTCGTTACTTTCGTGCTCCACAAAATATTGTAAAGTATTGATAAATGAAATATTTCAATAATTGATCAAATAATAACAACTGATTTAAGGATTTCACCTTTTCTTTCTCAAATGTGCTTACCTATATATATCATGGCAAAGTACAGGGTGTCAGGGATGCCAGGGGCCATGACCCGGCCGGGACGCCAGGAAGGACCGGAAGAGGGTCAGAGCCCTGCCTGGATCACGTGGGGTTCGCCTTCCGGGTTGCTTTGGGGACCACGGGTCAAGGGCATGGAAGCCTTTCCCTGTAGGAGCCCGTGGTCACCGCCAGGAGGCGCCCCAATGCCTTGGGGACTTGTTTCCCCAGCACTCCTGCCACACCAGGAAGTGCTGGGGGGAAGATTTATAACGCCGCCCGGAGAGCAGCCGGGAGGACAGCCGGCACTTCCGCCACGCTGGGGCGTGGCCAACGAAGGAATGCCGGGAACACCAGGTGCTCATCCGGGTCAGCTATAAAGGGGCCGTCTCCCTTCATTCAGGGCTAGAGTCGGGTGAAAGAAGGACGAGGCAAGAGGAGTTGTGGAGGCGGCCCGAAGACAAGGCATTGTGGCCAGGACTGTGACTGTTTTGGGGTTTGTGCACGTGACTGGGTCTGTGTGACCAATGAACTGGGGTCTTTGTGACCAAATTATTGTAAATAATTGTGTTTAATAAACGTGTGGTGGTTTTAAACAACATGTCCGCCTGTCTGTGTCCGGGCAAAGTTCACAAGGGATAAACCTTTATTTTCCGTCTACTCCATTTTAATTAAGTCAAACCAAAGAAACCATTTAAGGCTATTAAATGTGATCTCAAGAAAAGATGAAGGTTAATTCTAATACTAATAACAGGAGCGATTATAATGATACAGTGCAAAAGTAAATACTAATTGAAAGAGCCGGAATCCATGAGTGAGGCGTCTTATTTTGTTTAACTCTTGCTATCAGATAGTGCATTCTGCTTGTCGCATGTTAGTTATATATATATTTACATTTTTTAGACATCAGACACTAGAAGTTGCTGACGAACCCTTATCTTCGTTGTCAGTCTGTAGCAGAGAAAAAATAAAAGCAATAAGAGTTATAACAGACGTCTAAGTGGAGCATGAGTTTGTGTAATGTTAATGAAAATGGCCAGGAGGGGTCACTAGAGAGGCAAGTGTCAAATGCTTCAAGCTCGATACGATTTCCGACACAATTGCTTCAAACGTTTTGATGCTTCATGAGGCTTCACTCCGCCCATCACTAGTAATAGCAGTATAAAACAATACCCAATCTAGCCACTAGAGGTCCCCACAAACACATTTTAACAGAGGACAGAACACTGACCTCCCTTTAGCTTTTCCTAATAGTCTTGTTCAGGGGTCTGCAAACTTTTTAAACTTAGGCCAGTAACAAATATATTCTTTCCTTGGGGGTCCAGCCAGTAAGTGATCTTTCCCACCCTTAATGAGATGTGTGTGCTTGCTATTTCACTAACCAAGTGGACTGCATTTACTAATAATAAATATAAATAATAATTTGTGGAAAGATCTAAAATTAGATACCTTCAATTCATCAATGGATATAAATGTATCCTAAAGAATTTAGTGAAGGAGACATGTAGAAGCTTTTCTTGAGGTCAGCGTGTTTATGAACACTAGTTATCTAATTGAGGAGATTGTATACGCTGCATGTTACATTACATATGCTGTGACCTCCAGGGGCACAGAGTACCCCAAACACTAGTGCAGCGACACACACGGTTTATTTACACAGGCGAAAATGCTTTCCCTTCATTCCCCACCACAAGCACAGTACAATAAGTACAATATACATCACGCAGTGCCTTTCTCTCTTCTTTGTCTTTCCGCCTCCACTCCTCCACTGGCAAGCTTTGCCCCTCTTCCTCCCGACTCTGGCTCTAGAAGTAGTGGTAGCTCGCTCCTCTTATAGGGCACCCAGAAGTCATCCTTGGGTCCGGTGATCTCCTTCCAGCAGCACTTCCGGGTCTGGCAGCAGTCTGGCTAAGGAGGTTCACTTGTTCCCCTTGCTCCACCCGGTGGTGGTCATGAGCCCTGACAGTGCTGAGCTGCCACACTTCAACCCACGGGGGCTGCCGTCTGTCGTCTCAGAGGAGGTGTTTCTCCTTCCTCTGGTCCTTTCTTTAAGAAGGCATACTGGCCAGGTAAGAGTCCTGGCTGTCCATCGCATTGCTTGCATTAAATATATGTTGTGTATATTAACGTGTTGTGAGTGTGCATGGCTGCTACCTGGCCAGGTCTATCTTGTAAAAGAAATTTTAATGAAATGAGACTTCCTAGTTAAAAAAAGGTGAAAAAAAAAAGTGGTCATTGACTGCATTTAATTTTGAAACAGCAGTCTGTACAGAAGCATGTAAGTGATTGTCAGAAAGTTTGGATCTGAATCAAGGCGCGGAGGTCAAACGTACTTGGCCTTGAAAGTGAGTGGCATGGCATGGAGTCTGTTAGTGAACCGCGATTTGCTGTGACGATTTCAGATGTCGGGGAAGGATTTTTCCAGTAGACAAGCCTTCAGATCTCTCAGGTGTGTTCATCTGGACAGGAGTTTCTAGATCTGGATATCGACGGCCTAGAGTTCTTCGACAACGCAGTCCATCTGCTTCCGCTTTGTGTCCTAGGAAAGAGAGAGAGAGAAAGTTAGAGTAGAGACACAACTAGAAGTCGCCATTCCTCATGCTAACATATTTTCTTAATGATTCAGGGCTGTCAGTTTATGTGTCTCTCCTGAATGGGCTCAGCCCTGTCCAGACACAGCACAGTGGGGGTCTTGTGCTGTTGGACTCAAAAACCTGGCAGCCTCTCCTACACAGCAGTGGGACAGCAATGACTGTGTCAGTTTAGAAACAAACAGCTTCAGTTTCTGGAAAAAAGTTCATCTCCGTTGAGAAGATGGATGGCTGTCATTCGACTTTGGTGACCTACCTGGTCTTTGTGTTGTTTCTGCCATTCTTTACCTCCGAGGATCTGCAAGAAAAAGTAAATATTTACAAATGATCAGGATCAGCATCAGCCTCAAAAACATCCAAACTAAATGACAAGAGAAAAAGACAAAAAGTAAAATTACACATAAATCTCAAAAAATACAGGTAGGTAACAAGTTCATATAAAGACGACTGTAACATCATATGATCAGTTTAATAAGAACACACAGGCCCCAATGTCACAATTGCATTTTTGTGTAACTTTCTTTCTACATTGAGCCATGTGAGGTAAGGAAGTCCTTTTCATGTCAAACTGCTCTTTGCATTCTACTTATTGAACAGAAACACTGAGAAGGCCATTGACAAGTTGTCATCTTATTTAAATCTGTAGGCCTCAGGCCCAGTTTGTGGTGAGCTCAGATGATGATAAACCACCAGAAAAGTGAGTTTCAGGTACTGACAGTTAACGTGTACATATGTGAGAAAACACAGCTCACCCAACTTTAAATTGTTTTTAAGAAGTGGAAGAAGAGATAGATTAAAAAAGAGTGGGTGGCCTGGACAACAGTAAAGTACATCCCAAAAAGTAGGAGCCCCCAAACTTACTAGAAATATTTAGAGACTTAGCAGCACAAGAGAATATTAAGATAGCAAGAGACGAACCTCCACTGTCAGGCAGGATGATCAGTCTGGGAGTATAAAGAGTTTGTAGGTCCGCACACGAGAGCTGTCACCTCATATAAGAGCACTGGCCTCGGCTCAGAACAAACGTGCCGTTCTCGTAATGGGCCGTGAGATGGAAATGTGTTCAGTACAGTAACTCTTGAGGTGTTATAATGTGGTAAGCAAAGGTGTACATTGTGTTTCTAAAATTACAGGTCCAGTGTTTTGTATGATAAATAAAGTTGTGCTGCTAGCAGAGCTGTTACAGTGCTGTCTAATTTTAAAAACAACTCAAATATTTTCTCCACAGAAGTGACTTCTACATGATAATGTCTGTTTTGTGCTTCTTTTTCTAGTTGACAAAGGACACTAATGTCTCTTCTCCCTCTCCTACAGATCGCCAGTAGGGAAGCCCAGCTAAAGCACTTCCAGCTCCCGAACTCCCTTCCTGACCACGCCTCCCAGCTGACCTCACTTCCTCCCCATCCCTCCTGGACCTGCCTCTTCCTCCCCAGCACCTATAAAACCATCCACCTCATCTTGCGAGTCAGTCCTGTTTTGAACTCCACACTAGCCATTACTCTGCCGTTTTCTGAGAAAGTTAATTGCTGTTGACAATATACGGGTGGATCCCCAAACCTTTTTCCCTATTTGTCTATTTTCTTACACTCTTTCTTTTATAAAATACACTTGAGAAAGAAAACTGGTATGAGATGTGTCTTTTATACTCACACTTGTGTGCTGTCAGACACAAATACATTTATATTTATGTACAAAACCGCAGCTGAAAGGTGACTTTCTAGGACTGTGTGCAACCGTGGCTGGGCAGTCAAGACTTGAACTTATTTTAATTTACTTCTAATATTTTTAACATATTGACTCATTGCTACAAAATATTTTGTATGTAAAAAATAAAGAATATCATAGTGTTTTAATGAATTACTAACGAAGCCCTAACTTTTAAAAGTTCATGAAGTACTGAGTGCATCTGAATGTTGAGTTATGTTTAAGTTTAATGTCTCCCACATTTTACATTTGTTATGTTAAAACTTCGTGGCATATGACAATCTGTTAGCAGCTGAGGCACTGGGATGGAAGACAATGTGTGCCTGCTGTTTGGATGGGTGGGTCAGTGCAGGAGTACAGCTTGGAATTAAAGAAAATGGCACAGCGTATGTGAAATAAGCTAACATGAGACAACTAACACCCGGGGGCACCGCCACAAGATTTGTAGTGGGGTGAAAAGATGAGGCCAGTGCATTACATGGGGTAGGACACTTAAAGTCTAAACCTTAGGCAAAATACAAGCTATAACAGGTATTAATATAAGAGTAGGATTATGTAATAGCAATATTAGATTAAAATAGATCATTTATCGGCCTATTAACACTAGAATTACCAGAGCCTACGAAAAAAACTCGTAGATCCGTCCCAGCTTAAATTGCTTCTCACCTCTCCGTCAGCGTCTTTTGTCATCTAAATGTGTTGATAAGCAGCAAACAGCAAGCAGCCTGCTATCACATCCCCCAGCTCGCACAGTTTTCTCAGCTCAAGTCTGTTTCCTGCGTGTCAGTTGCTTAGAGTTGTTTAGAGTGAGAAGTCAAGCAAAATGACACCTTTTATAAATACTATATCGTTATTTGGAACACTTGCATTTCATGTGTGTTCCGTGTCTACAACGATCTATATGCACAGTAAACACATTGTTAAAACAGAAACGTTTTTTAATGTTTTAGTAATAATTGACAAAATGTAGACATGAAGTGTATAATGTGTGAAGCCTGAATTCAAAATATCAAAGAAACACTTTCACAAAAGATACAAATATAACAGAACAAGTACGCATCTATTCAAGAATATAACTGGAGAACCCGCGTCAGAGTACGACATTGACACATATTTACTACGACCGCTTCTGTGGCACAATAGTATCACCTGTTGACTGGTGTAAAAGACCGATGAGAAGACAACTGGTAATCAGAACTTCAGGGTTTGATCCCATTTTATTAGGGAGGACGAGTCCTGGGAAGGACCGTGAGGGAGGATGGGATTTTGAGAACTGTGCTTCTTGTATTTTTACTATTTTAGAGTAAAAACATACTTTTGATTTCAGTCTGTAACAGCTGGTGTAATTTATGATACTTGTAAAGGTTAGCTTTGTTTTTTTTTTTTTTTTTTTTTCAGTTTTATTCTCTCAGCCGCGTTCACGATCCCAGAACCCTCCACATTTGACACTGCTGTTTTCACATAAAGACGCGCTATAACAGAGGTCAACTCAGATCATGACAATGGTTCTACATCAGATCAAGAATCCACTTTTGCCATCGCTGTACTTTGTATATGTACATGGGGAGCTCTGCACTCAACTTGTGACTTTACGCTGTAGGAGGTAAGTAAATTAATAAAGGTAAATAGGTAAATAACATTCGATCTGGCTTTTATGTATGTAACATATAAATGTTAATGTTTTGGGCACATGCACTGTCCTTACATACACCTTACAAGTATACTTTCATTCAAGAATTTAACCAAAGAAAAAAGAAAGCAGGTTACTGTAGGCAGTTAATACGACAGCTTGCATGGTGCAATGCTAAGAACTGCTGCCTTCCAATCAAGAGTTTGCTGTTTTGATATCAGCTGCCTCGCAAATTTACCATTTTCAGTTGTGAGCTACTCTTATTGTTAATATCATACAATAAAAACATACATTTGATTTGCGTCTGTAAATTTATAGTTATAGTTAAAGTTAGCGTTTTTTTTTTCAGTTTTATTCTCTCACTCACGTTCAAGCTCCCACACCCCCTGGATCTGACGCCGTTTTCAGATATAAACGTGGATAACAAACAAACTTGTTTTGTTACACTCCATCTTTATTTGAAAACCATGTCAGATCTTGTGCGCGAACGAGACTGGGACTGGGAAAACTGTGGACGTGGGTGTGAGTGGTGTGCGTGACTGAGAATGACTGTGGATGTCAATTTTTTTTTATTCAGTTTTATTCTTGAGTGCTCCTGCTCACACTGAATTAGTATGCACCTTCTGATCCATGATGTCACTGACAGAAAAAGAGAGACTTAGGTATATATAACATTTGGAAAAATTCATTTTATGGCCTGTATTGTACATTTCAGAAAATGCAACATTATATTCATTTGCATACCTTCATGTGGTTGTAGTTAGTGACCGCATTTGGTTTTTTGTTCCGATCTTGGCCAGTGTCCACATGTGGCTGCATGTTGGTATTTCTTTTGAACTCCAGGAGATGCAGAAGACAGTATAGTACAGAGAGGTCAGTTCCGCGTTATATACAATCATCAGATTCAAATGTTAACAGTTTACACACACCCAAGGACCATCTTTACGACATGTGTATAAGGTATGAAGCCTGAAGTCCAAATATCAAATAAACACTAAATCACAAAAAGTACAAGTATAACAAAACAAGTGAGCTTTTACTCAAGAATATAACCAAAGAAAAAAGAAAACAGGTTACGGTAGGCGGTTGATGCGACAGCTTGTGTGGTGCAATGCTAAGAACTGATGACTCCCAATCAGGAGCTTCTGGGTTCGATGCTGGCAGCTTCTCAAGTTTACCGGTTTGAGTAGAGAGCTGCTATTATTGTTAATATTATACAATAAAAACATACATTTGATTTGCATCTGTAACAACCGCTGTAAATTTATAGTGCCTGTCAAAGTTAGCGTTTTTTTTAATTCAGTTTTATTCTCTCAGTCGCGTTCACGCTCGCCCGATCTGACACTGCTGTTTTCAAATAAAGACGCACTATAACAGAGGTGAATCAGATCGGAGAAAGAGAACAGAAGCCCTCCCCGCAAGAAACGTCCACTCACATATAAGAACAACGCAGCTGCACCAGGCGTAAAGGCACCTGGCACCATTTGAATACAGGACGAAGTCCGGCGTCATCCTGCCAATCACCTGTCCTTCAAATAAACAGCATGGCTTACAGAGTTCACCAACATTACACCGTCCAGATCTAAACACTAGTGCGGTGTGTATGTGCCCAAAAAAAGTCTAACCGCATTCTCGTACCACTGCTCGCGTACTAAAGTGTCAGCAGGTATTTTTCGAGGCATTACACGTGTAATTTGTGAGCATGCCCTTGTCGATCAAACAGAGAAAGCTCTGCAGTATACTTGTGACTGGAAGATAGGAAGACAAGTAAATGAATCAAGATAAGTAACATTCGATCTGGCTTTTATATAAGTAACATATAAATGCGTCTTATGTAAAGAACATCACAAAACATAATCACAAACATGAGTTTGCGCAATATGTTGGCGAGTTCTGTAAGCCATGCTGTTTATTTGAAAGACAGGTGATTGGCAGGATGACGCCGGACTTCATCCTGTATCCAAACGGTGCCATCTTTCACCTTTACGCCTGGTGCAGCTGCGTTGTTCTTTTATGTGAGTGGACGTTTCTTGCGGGGAGGGCTTCTGTTCTCCTTCTCCGATCTGAGTTCACCTCTGTTATAGTGCGTCTTTATTGAAAACAGCAGTGTCAGATCAGGGCGAGTGTGAACACAACTGAGAGAATAAAACTGAATAAAAAAAAAATGCTAACCTTTACAAGTACCATACATTTACACCGTCTGTTACAGACTCAAATCAAATGCATGCTTTTAAAAAAAAGGGAATTTGTTCTGTTATACTTGTATCTTTTGGGAAAGTGCTTATTTGATATTTGGACTTCAGGCTTCACACATTATACACTTCATGTCTACATTTTGTCAATTATTACTAAAACATAAAAAAAGTTGCTGTTTTAACGATGTGTTTACATAGATCCTTGTAGACACGGAACACACATGAAAAGCATTTGTTCCAAATAACGATATAGTATTTATAAAAGGTGTCATTTTTCTTGACTTCTCACTGTAAACAACTCTAAGCAACTGACACGCAGGTAAACAGACTTGAGCTGAGAAAACTGTGCAGCGGTGGGTGATGTGATAGCAGGCTGCTTGCTGTCCACACATTTACAGGACAAAAGACGCTGACGGAGAGGTGAGAAGCGATTTAAGGTGGGACGGATCTACGAGGTTTTAATTCTAGTTAAATACAAACTTAGAAAATTCCAATTTGAAAGAATCATCTGCAGTAACTGCTGAATATTGTACTTAATAATTATAACCTGATACCGAGAGGTGGATATATATATAAAAAATATATATGAACATGAAATTTAATGCATATTCATGTGTCTACAGCGCCACCCGGCTCTTCCCAGAATTTTGCATAATTGAATAAGCAAATCAACATAAACATCCCTTTCTGTTTGGTGGTTTGTTAAAAGACAATGGAAAAGCACATGGGGTTAGGGGAAGAGGAATTTCAGCAAATGCGAAGTGGAGGTCCTACTCAGTGAAATGGAGGCAACGAAAAACGTACTTTTTGGTGGATTAGGCAGTGGTATACACAGCAAAAGGAACTTGATGGAATGACACTCTAAAGTTCAATTTCAAAATGTCGCAGAGTCCCCGAAAGACTTAAGATGATAGGGACTTTCAAAACTCGACTTGATGTTTTCTTGGAGGAAACAAGTGGATAGGACTGGCGAGCTTTGTTGGGCTGAATGGCTTGTTCTCGTCTAGAGTGTTCTAATGTTCTAATGAAATAAAGAAGTGATCAGATGTCAAAGTCGACATGGAAAGGCAATTTGTTGCCCACTGTCTGAGTGTTAGGACATTAGAACACTCTGGACGAGAACAGGCCATTCAGCCCAAAAAAGCTCGCCAGTCCAATCCACTTATTTCTTACAAGAAAACATCAAGTCGAGTTTTGAAAGTCCCTAACGTCTTACTGTCTACCACACTACTTGGTCGCTTATTCCAAGTGTCTATCGTTCTTTGTGTAAAGAAAAACTTCCCAATGTTTGTGCGAAATTTACTCTTAACAAGTTTCCAACTGTGTCCCCGTGTTCTTGATGAACTCATTTTAAAATACAAGTCTCGATCCACTGTACTAATTCCCTTCATAATTTTAAACACTTCAATCATGTCACCTCTTAATCTTCTTTTGCTTAAACTGTAAAGGCTCAGCTCTTTTAATCTTTCCTCATAATTCAACCCTTGTAGCCCTGGAATCAGCCTAGTCGCTCTTCTCTGGACCTTTCTAGTGCTGCTATGTCCTTTTGTAGCCTGGAGACCAAAACTGAACACAGGACTCAAGATGAGGCCTCACCAGTGCATTATAAAGGTTGAGCAGAACCTCCTGTGACTTGTACTCCACATCAAGCGCTATATAACCTAACATTCTGTTAGCCTTCTTAATGGCTTCTGAACACTGTTGGGAAGTTGATAGCTTAGAGTCCACTATGACTCCTAAATCCTTCTCATAAGGTGTACTCTTGATTTTCCGACCGCCCATTGTGTATTCAAACCTAATATTTTTACTTCCTATGTGTAATACTTTACATTTAAATCTGCCCAAGCCTGTATGCTATCCAAGTCCTTCTGTAATGATATAACGAATTCCAAATTATCTGCTAATCCATCTATCTTAGTATCATCTGCAAACTTAACCAGCTTGTTACTTTTATTCCTATCTAAATCATTTATATATATTAAAAATAGCAGCGGCCCTAGCACTGACCCCTGTGGAACACCACTCTTAACATCGCCAGTTCTGATGAGGTTCCTCGCACCATCACCCTCTGCTTCCTGTGTCTGAGCCAATTCTGCACCCATCTAAAAACATCACCCTGAACTCCCACTTCTTTTAACTTGATGCCCAACCTCTCATGTGGCACCTTATCAAATGCTTTTGAAAGTCCAGATAAATAATATCATAAGCTCCACTTTGATCGTATCCTTTTGTTGCCTCCTCATAGAATTCCAACATGTTAGTAAAACACGACCTCCCTCTTCTGAACCCATGCTGACTGTTCAGAATAACTCCTGTCCTTGCCATGTGTTGCTCAATCTTATCCTTAATAATTCCTTCCATTAATTTTCCTGTGATGCATGTTAAGCTTACTGGCCTATAGTTGCTTGGATCTGCCCTGTCACCCTTTTTATATAATGGGATGATATTTGCCATTTTCCAGTCCTTTGGAATCTCTCCAGTGCACAGTGACTTCCTAAAAATATGTGTCAAGGGTTTATATATGTACTCACTAGCCTCCTTAAGAACACGAGGATAAATATTATCTGGGCCTGGTGATTTGTTTGATTTCATCTTATTTAATCTGAGCAGCACTTCTCCTCTACAATTTCCAAATCCCTCAGTACCTCCTTAGTAGTCCCTGTTACTCCTCTGAGGTTATCCACTTGCTCACTTGTAAACACCTCAGAAAAATGTAAGTTTAGGGCATCTGCTATTTCATTGTCTGTATCTTTTAATTCCCTTTACTATTCCTGATGAACTTGACCTCCTCCTTAACTGTTCTTTTACTACTAAAATACTGAAAGAATCTCTTGGGGTCTTCTTTCGCCTTATCTGCTATATTCCTCTCCAACTGTCTTTTAGCCTCTCTGATATCCTTCTTAATGGTTGCCCTCATGTTCTCATACGCTCTACGATTCTCTTTGCAGTCATTAGTCTTATATGCCTTATACAGCAGTTTTTTCCTTTGCAACTTCTTTTTTAAATCTTTATTAATCCATCGTGGAGTTTTTTAGTTTCCTATTAATTCCAAATTTAGGTATGTATCTGTCCTGCATTACATGTAAAACATTTTTAAACCTGTTCCACTGCTCCTCGACTGTCTCCACATTTAAAAGCTTATCCCAGTCTATCCTACTTAGACTTTGTCACATCTGCTCAAAATTAGCCCTACCAAAGTTCAACTTAACAATTTTAGTCTTTGCATCTGTACTCTTACAAAATACTGAGAATTGTATTACATTATGGTCACTTGACCCTAGTGGTTCAATCACCTCTACACCCTCAATTCTATCCTGATTATTACAGAATACTAAATCCAGACAGGCTTCACCCCTTGTTGGTGCTTTAACATGCTGTGTTAAAAACAGTCGCTGATTACTTCTAAAACTCCTGCTCTTGTGCTCCTCCATCTGCAAGGTTATCCCAGTTAATATTTGGATAATTAAAGTCCCCATGACTATAATATATCCCTTGTCGGCCCTTTATCCTCTCCCAGACGCAGCTCCAGGTGGCTCCCGCATTCTCGTTGGCCACGCCAGCGTGGCGGAAGTGCCGGCTGTTCTCCCGGCAGCTCTCCGGGTGCCCTTCTAAATCTTCCCCCAGCACTTCCTGGTGTGGCGGAAGTGCTGAGGGAACAGGTCCCCAAGGCATTGGGCGCCTCCTGGCAGTGACCACGGGCCCCTGCAGGGTGGGGCTTCCATTCCCTTAACCCGTGGCCCCCAAAGCAACCAGGAAGGCGGCCCCCACGTGATCCAAGGTGGGCACAGACCCACATCCGGTCCCTCATGGCGTCCCGGCCGGGTCGTGGCCCCTGGCATCCCTGACACCCTGAAAACTTACCTTTTTGATATTACTAAAAAGATGTGTGTTGAAATTACTGTCTGAATTGGGTGGTCTATAACACACTCCTAAAATAAGACCTCTTTCCCTAATATTTTCCAGGCGAAGCCACATGTCCTCACTAAGATGGGGCTCATCATCCAACTGAAGATGACTTACATTTAAATCCTGTTTGGCATAAACAGCAACCCCACCTCCTTTTCTGTTCTGTCTATCCTTCCTACTAAATGTGTATCCCTCTATGTTACACTCATCCCCATCTTTGTTATTTAGCCAGGTTTCTGTTATTGCTATAATATCATAATTATGCTCTGCTACATACAACTCCAACTCACTTACCTTATTTTTGATACTTCTAGCATTAAGACAAGCTATTTTTAATGTGTTACTCCTTCTACATTTACGTGTTTGCTTAGAATTTACATTACTATGCATTTTTATTTCTACACCATTGTTTGTTCTTCCAAGTATAGATCTAAACCTGGCCTGTCCTAAACTCCCTGACCCCCCAATCCTCGACTAGCCTACACATACGCCTCCCCAATACATTGGTGCCCCTCCATTTCAGATGTAACCTGTGATGGCTGAACAGGTCCCATCTGTTCCAAAAGGAGTCCCAATGCCCCATAAACCTATACCCTTCTGCCCAGCACCAAGATTTGAGCCACGCGTTAAGCCTTCAATTCTCCTCAATCTTACCTGGACTGGCATGTGGCACAGGCAGAACTTCGAAGAAGACTACCGTGTCAGTTCTGCTCCTGTTATATGGAAGTGTATTAGGGCACAGAGAAAAGAGAGAAAAATAGGGACACTGAAGAAAAAAGGTTGAAATGTTGACTTTAACCTCAAAACTTCCACTTTAAACTCGTAGTTTATGACATTCTACTTTAATGATAAAATAAACTTCGTCTTAAATCGGTTTAATTTCTTCCTCAAATCCCATCGTAACTAAAGTAGCACGTTAAATGCTTCGTATTCTTTGTGTGTGTGAATCACTACGTGCTTTTTAAATGGGCTTTCTCATTCTCAGACAGGAGGGCACAGGCAGTGATCGCCACACAGAATACATTCATGATATTACACCTCTCTGAACATTTCAGAATACTAAGATGTATACATGATATCATTTTTTATTATGAAATGCATTAGTAAAATATGTATGTTAAATTTTACAGATAACTTGTTAACTTCATTAAATAATGTATACTGTTAATAATTAAACATGGGGGCACTGTGGTGCAGCAGTAGTGATGAGCTAGTGCCCCATTCAGGGATTGTTCCTCTGTCGCACTGTATGCTTGCTGGGACTGGCAGGACCCTGGATGGATGGAATAATTAAACATGTATTACAAAGATTTTTCTATGTTTCTTAAAAGTTTTGAAGAATCAGCATTCTAAGCAGACAGCTGTTTTTTCTTTAATTACAGTGCTTATATTGTGGCAGTTGATTACATGGAGAAAGAAAAAGGAAAGACAGGAATCGTGGGTTGGCACGCTTCACAAACACAGTACTGCTGCAATAAATTATTTGATCGAGGGTTGCATGCATCACAACAAACATCTTGCAGGATCAATCTCTGGATGTGACCCTGGCTCAGCTACCTAATGTCTAATGTTCTCCAGTTCACTCGGTTCTCGTCCGCTATCATCCCACAGTGTATGGATCAGTTTACTTGTCTCTTCTAAATTAAAGAAAAACTTTATTGGTGCATCTAAATGGTTCAAAGTTTGAAATCTTGATCTTATCAAAGACCCTTGAGCTGTTAGATTTAAAAGCTCTGCAAGCAGTCAGTTTAGCAGAAACCTCTCCATTGTATCCTATTTGTAACGTTGTCTGCAGTTCAGAGATCTCCTGCTCCGGTGATTCCATCTGCTGACAGCACTTTCTGGTAACTTGTTCTGTATACAGCTGACAAAACGCCGTGATTTGGACTTTGGAGACGTCCTACCACTGCCTGAGTGAAGCAAAGTGGGTTTTGGGGAGAATCCATTGATGCCAGAAAAACTGAAAACAGTGAATGAAGTGAGAGGCTTGTATTAGAGAGACATTAAGGTGCCAGGAAGATTTCAAAGGAGGCTTATTAGGAATGAAAAAAGAGTGATTAGACAGGCCAAATGGAGAGATGTAGAGAGTAGTAACTGTGTTCAAATGGTAACTGAAACAATAAAAGCCGTCAACACAGAACCATCTTGTCCTTTAACCCAAGTATATTGTTTAGCTGGCGGGAACTTATTAGGCCAAATATCCACTAAATCGGCTTGCTTTAATAAGGTTTGTAACTCCTCATGGACCCCTGGTGCGATTCAGTGCCAGTGTGATCTAATTAAAGACCTTCTGTACAGTTAAAATCCCCCCTACCAACAGAATTTCACCATTAACAAAAGAATTCACCACTCCCTGAGTAGACTCAAAAACCACATTGTCTTCGTCCCATTTGTAGTTTCGTAAACGTCGAACACCAGCAGCTCCTGATCTCCATCACTGACTTGTACGACTAACAGGTGCCCAGCCACCACCTCACTAATTTTTGTTATCTTTAAATCGACTGATTTTGAAAAAAGTAACGCTACCCCAGCACTGAGATGAGGGCCATGACTGAGAAACGCCGGACCCCCAACTCTCTTAACCAGTCAGTCTGATGCTGTGGATCAGAATGAGTTTCTTGAAAAAAGTCACCTGCAGAGATTTTTGGTGTAAAAGATCAAAACATCATTTATAGTTAAGCTGCCAATATGGGGAAAGAAAAAAGTGGAACAAACAACAAAATAAACCACAAAATTGACAAAGTAAAACAAATGAAGGAGGCATTATTTCTGATAGATAGCCTTGTGTGTGTTACTCATGACATTTTTCAACCTGGTGGTCTCTTTCTAGTCCATTTCTAAATGAATTGCCTTTCTCTTGACTCTTTAGGCTGACACCAGAAACAGACCGAGATCAGGATGGTGGTCTTCTACATTTACTCCTCTTTTATCATCATTAAATTATAAAACCTTTCTGATGCTGGCAGTGCTATAACTGCCCCTGAGTTGGTACTGGGTGGATGACCTGCTCCTTGCTGAGCCATCTATGTCACCCAGATAACTCGCTACGTCTTTCTCTGGCATCTAAAATGGTTGTTGTCTCCCCCAGACCTCTCGCCAGACACCAAACATTTTTTTTTGAGCCTTGATTGCTCAAATTCTTTTCATTTTTTAGAAGGAACTTTAAAAAAATTGATCAGATACACGCACACACACCTGCACACACTCTCCACATTCATCTTGGCTTTTCTCACTCAAGTGTACCTCCACAGTCCACTTCATGGCACTCCCTATTGGGGTCTGTCACCAGAAGTCAATACTTCATTTATTTCCGTTGTCAGAGACTCATTTGCATTGGAGACGACTAGCGCAGCTACCTCTGAGCACTGAATAAGCTCACGCCTTCTGGTGCACGATGTCAGCGCAGCACCGGAATAAAAAGAAGGAGACAAATATATGTGACATTTTGAAGAAATCATTTTATGACCTGAATAGTACCAATCAGAAAACATCACTGCACTAATGCAATATTATTTGAAAACGTGCACCAGAAGGTGTGAGCTTATTCAGAGCGGCAGGAGCACGCAGGTGGCCGGTTGCTTGTACTATTACAAGCTTTTTTTAAAATGTGCGCTGATCACCGCCAGCATGTTGTAGCACACAGCAACTGGCCACCTGCGTGTTCTTGTGCACACCAAATAAGCTCCTGTTCTGACTCTAAGTAAAAAGCATGAATTAATCAACAGAAATAACCGTGATCGACATTTTAAACTTAACGATTTACAGTGTATACCAATTTATAAATTTTATGTCCATTTGAGGTTAAAATGAAAAAAAAATTAACTCTTTCTCCCCAGTGGGGAATCAAACTTGAGTATCTCAGGCATGATAGGCCTGCTGCGCTCTTAAATTATCACATCTTACCGTTACACCACAGAAGCTGTTGTACAGGTCTTGAACCTTTTGTGAAAGTATTTCATTTGATGTTTGCACTTCATGCTTCACACATTCTATAGT
The DNA here is from genome assembly GCF_016835505.1 of Polypterus senegalus. Lineage (NCBI taxonomy): Eukaryota > Metazoa > Chordata > Cladistia > Polypteriformes > Polypteridae > Polypterus > Polypterus senegalus. Next base: position 16,239 of record NW_024386709.1, read on the forward strand.
TTATGCTTACATTTTGTAACATTTATTACTAAAATATGAAAAAGTTTCTGTTTGAACAATGTGTTTACACAGATTACTGTAGAAACGGAACACACATGAAATGCGTGTGTTCCAAATAACAATCTATTATTTCCACTCTAAAACTTCACTTCACTCCCAGATAATCAATCAAGGCACGAGCTGGGAGAAATTCGTGCATGTTCTAAGTTGGTGGGGGATGGAATAGCCGGCTGCTTGCTGCTTGTCTTTATTGGCACATTTAGAGGACAAAAGACACTGGCGGAGAGGTGTGAACGGTTGTAAGGTGGGCTGAATCTATGAGTTTTTTCGTAGACTCTGGTAATTCTAGTGTTAAAAGGGGCTCTGTTATCTATGCTTGCTGGAATTAATCAACAGACGATATGGGATGTAGCAGCACTGTTAGGTCAGTTAGATGAACTGGGAGCTACTGTATCAGCACCTACTGGGCAATGACCAGTCAGAGGCAAAGAAGGAAGTGAAAAATTAAAAATAAGTCGTGCAAAGATAATTTGTGATCAGCTGCTAGGAGGGATAGACAGAAAAAACATAAGCGGTAAACCAATTGCAGAACTTTTCGAAGATGGCAAACTCTGAAAAAGCTAAAACCAACAGCACAGTCCAGTGAGGAAGAAAACACACACTGAGAACAAAAGCCGAGACGATATTTTAATTTTGGGAAAGAGTGGCGCACACCCCGACCACCACTGAGGGGATGGCAGGTCTCCTGTGGGTGAGGATGTACAGCTCATTCATACAGGAGACCGACGCCCATACATCCCGCTAACAATTTATTGTTGTAAGGGGAGAAAACCAAATCGGGTTATGCCACTAACTGACACTGGGGCAGAAGTAATTTTAATTCATATCCATCCACACAGATCTTCTGGGCCAATCATAAATGTAAACAGGTATGTGGGCTCAGACAAACAAGCTAAACTGGTCACAGTACGATTAGCCATAGGACAATCAACCCCCATTTAAAGCAGCCGTGTTCATTTCAGAATTGCCCGAATATATTCTGAGGTTAGATATTCTCACAGGGAGAACAATACAGATAGAATGGGGAACATTTTCTTTTGAGATTCGTAATTAAATGTGTACAGCAGTCAAAGTGATAATAAAGGGAAAAGTAAAATGGACACCCTTAGAGATTCCTGCACCTGACACACCTGTAAACTTGAAACAGGGGGTCTGCAAGAGATCAGAGAAACAGTGAAAGAGCTATTGTGAGTAGGAATTATTCAACCTGCAGTCTGCCATTGCAGTTCTCCTGTGTGGCCA
>NW_024386710.1:0-16237 GCF_016835505.1 Polypterus senegalus
CGCGAAGGAGGAAGTCAGATCGGAGCGAGCCATGGCTTGCGGCCCCAAACGAATGCGGCTGCTCTATGCTGACCCGACTTGGCTTCCGTGCGGTGGTTGTCAGGGCTTACGGCCTGCTGGATGCTGTCACTCTCCATGCTGTCGGATGCATCGCGCTGGGGGTGGCGCTGGTGGTGCGCTTCGCCGAAAAAGACCCAGTCCACCAGTAAGAACACGTTCGGCTGGATTCGCGCCGAAGTGATGGGCGCCCTGGTGAACGCCGTCTTCCTGACCGCCCTGTGCTTCACCATCATCCTGGAGGCCATCGGGGCGCTTCACGGAGCCGCACGAAATCGAAAACCGCTGGTGGTGATTGGCGTGGGACGCCGGGCTCCTCATCACAACACGGCCTCTGCATTTCACGGACACCCCACGCAGGGGCACGGACACCCCCACGGAGGGTCCGCTCACGGGGGCAAGAAGGTAAGAAGAGCAAGTGCGAGAGGCCCCCGGGGCACCTCGTCGACAGAAGAACAAAATCTGGTGGGCTGCGGAAGCCCGAATGGCGTGACAGCGGAGGGACCCAGGCGGAACGGTACGTATACGCAGGTTTGAGAGTGTCGCCTCTCTCTACTTTTGGGTGGAACAACATGGCACTGCTGCTGTCAGCCCTTTAAGCCGTCAGGACGCCCACCCACCTCTGCCCTGATGGTCTTTTTTTTGTAATCGTCCGGACGGCAAATGCTGGAATTCATAAACTCCTTTTAGTGGAGGGTCGCGCAGAGCGGGGGACGCTAATCAGAATATTTTTTTGAATGGGCAATGAAGTTAAAGGCAGCGCCCGGCGGCCCGTTTAGGTGCCACTTCCCTTTCCAAAACGTCGTTTACATCGTAAGTAGTAACAGTCAGTATATTTCCAAATGAAGTGCAGTGCACAGCCCCTTTCCCGAAATTGTTACTTAGACGTTAGTGACCAGTTTTAAGGCCAGTGTGCAGTCTGCATGGCCTCCCAATGCATAGCTGCGAGTTTTCCGTTCGTTCTCTGAGATGAGCAGATTTTGTCAAAAAAAACTTGAAAATCGCAACACACACACGTGCCCCAGTGGCTCACACAATGGTGTCATATCCCCGGCTATTTCCTGCCTTGCACGCGGCTGCCTGCGTTGGCTCCCGTCACATCGCGACCTGATTTTTGTTTCGGGGAAGAGTCTTATATTGTTTAAACGTTGCTCAGTTGCCGATAAAGTGGATCAAAGAAAAACAGAAAGGGCGGGGAAAGGTCCAGATGAACGACTGCATCAGGGGAGAAGGACATGAGTGTGTAGAGTGAGATACGAAACACCTTACAGGCCCTCAGTTACTTCTTCTAAATTCACTCATACTCGGTCGCACAGCAGAAAAGACGACTCCCGGGTTCCATTAGTGGGCTGGGGGCTTGGGAATGTAGAATGAGGGGGTCCCCTTGCGTTTCAAAAGCCTGGGATGGGTCCCACATGATCCCGAAGCGTTAGATGAGTCAGGCACCGTTGGCAATGCTTTTCCACCGGGGTGAATGGAGCAGGGGTTTGGGGACACCATCCAGGATCGGCTGCGATCTGGGGCTCTGTGGTTTTCAGCTGCGGCCCACTTGCAGTGTTGCCATGACCCACGGGTTTTGAAGCTCTTTGGAGCGGGAAAGGCATTATATTAATAAAGTACATTATCGGGAATTTATTTAATTACCCCTTCATTCAATTCAGGCTGGCAGGCTTTGTTATCCTTGGCAAAGAGGCGGGCAGCATTCTGTCACGGGGTCTACACCTACACACCCCTCAGAATGACATTCCCCAAGCCCACTCACCTAAGCAGCACGTCTTTGGGCATGCGATAAGGGAAAATAGAGAGGAAAACCCCGGGTGGGCATCACTGCCCGCTTTTGCCACCATGGCGGGACTCCTCTGGATTATTGTGCTTGTTCAACAATCCCACAATGGGGCGACCATGTTCATTTGACCAAAGCGGCAAGCGTTGGGATTACCCATAAGCCATTGTGAAACTGCATTGCGTCAGCGTCGTTTTTTAAATTTCCTTTACCTTGATATCTAAAATTGGTGGCAGGCTGATCCTAACATCTCCTAACTGATGGGCGCCATTAAAATATAAGGAAGAAGCAAATCTCAATGTCCTCTCCCATGGATGCTGTCAGCAAGTCATTCAGTATAAAGTAGTGCCCACCTCCTGTCTGCTACAGTTATTAAAGCGTCTGCCCCATTTTTTAAAACTTGCTTCTTCACATTCAGAGCCATAGAGGCGGGCCCCCCCGGGCAGGACCCCCATTTAAAAAACATTTTCTTAAACTGGGACGTTGGCACAGTAGCATATACACAAAAAGAACTTTTTTTTAGTTCTTGTGAAAAATTCAAAAGTTACCATAATAGAATGTGAATCCCTTTTTAAAAGGGGGAATTGCTGGGAAAAGATAACCGATGTGTGAAATGCCAGCCTTTTTCCCGATGGGGAAAGAATTCTTGGGCATACAAACGCAGGCCGCGGGGTTTCTCGACTCTTGTATTCTGCTAACGCCTAAAAAATTTCAGATTCCTGATTTTTTGGGCTATTCCAAATGTTCTTTCCCCGGGAAACCCAAAAGAATGCAAAAAGCCCTTCCGAATAAAAGGGTTCTCTGTGGGGGCAGGCGTCAGTGCGTCGGCCACCCCCCAAATCCGCGCCATCCAGCTACCGGAAGGTGTTTACCCCCTTGGAGAAGCGGGGGTTCTTGGGAAAGGTGAGGGGTGGGCCAGCGGGGCACTGACCCTTGGTCTAAGTGTGGCACCAGTGCAGTGAGGGCTTTGGTGCAAAGGGTGCCATGTTCGATGAGATTAAAACGGTCCTGCCTTTTGTGGGCTTTGGTGGTGAATCATCAATAGAGCCGATTCAAAGTCTGCAGTATTTGAATTTAAATGATTTTAAGGAAAGGCTGGAGTAATTAAATGAGGGCTTTCTCAACTGACTGAAGGTGGTCCATTAACGGAACACGAGAGTCTGCACCGTGTTCATTTCCAGACCTATAGATGATGAAATCCAGGATGTAAAAATTTTGGGTTCTCTCATTAATCAAAAGCAATTTACAAGCCATTTGTTTCGTTCTCTGAAGGGAGTCCACTGGATGTCTCATTAAGAAAAGACTCCGGTGGATTCTCCGGCCTACCTGCTCTTTTATTTAGCCTGTTGCAAGATCCTGCTCCGACTGAGTTTCTGCCTTGTGATCGCAGGGGTGAGACCACCGATAAATCAGTCCGCCAATATTAGCGAATTTCCCTTCGTGCCACCTTTTGTACTTGTATTTGCATTTCTAAAAACAAAATGGCTGTCTAAATTGGCATCACGTTTGTGTTTTTCTCTTGAAGGTAAAAGGCCATCCTGACACCATCAGGGGGCCCAGGCACCGAGGGCAAAAGGCCTGTGATGAAAGGCGTGGGCGTGGCTAATGGGCTCCTCCTGGGCTTCTGCACCATCGCGCCCTTTTATTTTTAATCGCGGTTGTTGCTCCTTTACACCGAGGGATGCGGGTGCGTGCTCTGCACCACCACCGAATGTTCCCTTTACCTCCTTTTCTCCCTCTGGGTTTGCCATCGCCTGTCTTGTTCCCGAAGGCATCCTTGGGTGCCCTCCTTTCTGGAAAAAAAGAAGTCCACTGAAGGTGGATTACGAGAGTTGATCTTTTGATTTTGCGTTTGGGGACTGAAACTTTAAGAAGAATGTTAGGTGGAGTTCAGGGCCCCGTGCTTTGTGGTTTTATTGGCGTCCTTTTAAAAAACCTATTAATCTCATTAATTCTCTATAGGTGAGGCAGGGAATTCTATGCAGGGGCTTTCCTTTTCTGTGTCCTGCCTCTATGGGAATCCCAAAAAGTTTTAGATATTTCAAAGTGCAGAGAATAAATAACAGTTAAGAAGAAATTGTGGTATTTGTCAAAGACCAGTAATAAAATGTTTTGAAATTTTTCCCGTCTTCCCTGTTTCACCTTAGGGGCCTTTTCTGAAATCTTTCATGCCCACCTTTTACTGGCACCCTGTCTCTCGGCACCTCTGGGGCGTGTTCAGTCAAAATGTCGGGCAAGCTGTTCACCTCCTGCTTACCGCTGTCTGCATGATGTCTACTTGTATTTGGCGATGGAGCGTCGGTGAGTCCACTGATTTGCTTATGTTGAAATGGGTAGAATGGATCTCAATAAAGGGATATGCTTAGTTTCAATGCTGAGAAGTCCTTCACCACCCAACACCTTTCCCCATCTTCACCCCTGAGCCCCCAAGTCGAGGTTTGAATCCCTGGCCTCCCCCTGGATAATGTCAGCACCACTGCTCAGGGGTCTCATGACAGCTGGCGAGGAAGTGGTTGCCATCATGAGCGGGTGTTCTATTCAGACACGCTTGACTCTGACGTGTCCCGGAAGGGTACATTCAGTCGGCTGGTTTGGGTTACAAGGGCCAGCCTTCCTTGCAAGCCCAGTGAGGGTTTTATTCTCCCAACTACATACAAACCAGCTGCATGTTTATAAGGAAATTAAAGGGGACAGTCAGGTCATCTGTCAAAAATCTTTTATCAAACATTATTGTCACCCAACTCCATATTGCAAAGATGTCTGTTGTTTTAAATACATAAATATTTCACCTTATACCCTCTGTAGTTCTAAGGGATGTCTCCTTCCCAAGTGTGGCACTTTGCACTTCTCTTATCCTGCATGTGGGGTCCTCATTGCTCAGTTTCTAGAAATGCCTACTGGGTGCCCTTTATGTTTTAATGCGTTATGTACTATATATATGATTTTTGGGAAATGGTGTGATCCTAGTCCCTAGCAGGTCAAAGGTTCATACTCTCCTCAGGGGGCTAGGTTGAGATGGAAAATGCAGATGGATTTATTCCCTTTCGGCCTCAGTACTAAATTATTTTCTTAATTGAGATGTGCCTTGACTTATGATGGCCCCCGATTTGTCATCACCCTGTCCTCCATATCATACCTAGTGAGTCCAGGACCATTGTCTTTCCCGCTTGTTGGTTTTCAAGGCATCGTTTCCTGTCCCAGCCCACCACATCTCAGACCGCAGTTGTACAATGTGCCCGTTATCCTGAATATCCCCATCAGGCCTGCGTGTAAATGTTTCAGCTGGACCCTGGTGTAGGCCACCATTGTCCACCATGTTGATAAGCGATTTGGGAGGTTCCTTGACATATCTGAAGCCCACCCTTCTTTTCTTAATTATTTTCCCCCCAAGACTCCCTGCCAGAGGATTTCCTTATTTTTGGCTCTCATTTAGGAGGATATTTTGTCCAAGTTTAATTCCATTCACTATCCAAGTTATCTGAAGGTTAAAAAAAAAGGGTTTAAAAAGTGAGAACAATAATCCTAAAACCCGCACTACACACACACACACACACACACACACACCGGCCCCCTGCTTGCGCGCAGGCAAAGCAGACCTGATTTCTGTAGGCCCAGATATCTTTTTTACACTCTGAGGACTGCGTGATCCTCGCTTTGGCTGATCCTTCTAATCTCTCTGTACCACTTGCTTTGTCACTTTTTAATGCCATCATTTAGCCAATTAGACTCCCAGATACAGAAACTCCTGCCCGGTGGGGGTCATTATTTTGGACATTTCCTTTTTGAGTTGTCCCTCCAGTCTGCTTGCCAGCTTCTAGTCTTAGTCCATTTAATGTACTGTAAGTGTAATAAATGGAGGGTGCGAGGGGCATGCAGGGATATCATCATAGAGTTTAAAGGGCCCCCGGCTGTATGGATGGTTGGCTACTTTCGACAGTGCATCTGGAGAGAATGGGCAGCTCTTGTGGTTTTGCCATCATCCGCTTTCCCACTTACAGGGTCCGCCGTAATCAGCTGTCCTTCCAGATCTTTCCCTTAAATTATAAAGGCCTTTAATATCAACAGGGTGAGCAGAACAGTAATAACTGTTTAAAAGGAAAGATTCAAGAAATAAAAGGCTGCCCTAATATGACAGCTAACCTGGCTTCCCCTTATGCCTGTTGTGTGACGAGGCTCAGTTTCACTGACCTCTTTTATTTCTTGAATTTGTGCTTCCATATTGGAAGGTCAGTTGAAAAGCTGAATGAAGGTGGAGCTGAATGCATGAACTTTTCGGGGGTTTTGAGCTTGCCAGGGTCCCAGGTGTTGTGTCATTGTTCATATGTTGTGTAACATTTCTCAGTAATTAAAGTACTGTGTTGCTGATGGGCTGGTTTGCTCTCTCCTGTGCTGACTCGGCTCTTGAGACTTTGCAGTGCCCTTGCTTTTCCATAGATCTACCTGAGCTTGCACCAGATTGTCCTTGCCTTCATTTTATTTCTATTTTGATGAAGAATTGCAAAAGACACAGAGAAACCCATGTCGAAAATGGCTTAGCACATGTGAACTGATTTGGGGCAATTTTTGCCTTTGAATAGATAGACAGGCCCGGTGGAAACTTTATTTGTCCCCAGGAGGAAATTTGGTTTTTAGAAAGGTCTTTACATGGGTAGGGTCTAAAGACCACATCAGAATCAAAAAGGAAGGTAACCGTCTAACGCGGGTGCCAGTCACGTGAGCACCTTACTGGTGTTTTTTACCTTGGTATAAAGAGGCCCAGTCGGGTTTCCTAACACACTTCTGCTGAATAATTAATTGGCTGAAAGTCTGTGTTGGTGTGTAAACCTGCAGCATTGTTGTATTGCCGCAGTGCTCTTTCATTTTTGTCCTCACTTCTCCCTTTCCCAGAGGTTCAGAGTGCATCCCATAACTGAGCCTGCCCTTTGAATCAGATTGTAAATTAGTTGGGCCTCTGTGGAGTGATGTTACCAGTCCAGCACACCACACTGGCCTTACAGAGTTCTGGAAGATGGGAAGGATGTCACTACCAGCATTAGTTCCTGTCTTATGAAACCAGTCTTTGGGCGTGGCCCCCAAGTATCACCTGTACATCCACATCTTGAATAATGATTAGTTAGATGTTCTTGGTATCACAAAAGTCAATAGAGGTTGGGACCCTTGCAGCTCTGCAGTTGGTGTTCATCTGTTAGGAAATTTGGGATTCAAACACACAAGGTTTTTGGGTTTTTCCCTAACGCAAGTCAAGAAACCATGTGCCCAAAAACTCCTGCAACCCAATTGGCTGTTCTTGGTCTGCTGCTAGACCATCTTGTTCTAATGGTACATCTTCTTGGAGGGTCCAGCTGTTCTTTTACCTATCTTTGACGCCCTGCCACGACAGGTGACATTCGGGTAAGCAGTGCAAAACCAGTGGAGAGGTTTAGTGATGGCCCAGCAACGCCTGCCCGAATCGAGAGAACCCTAATCTTTGTTTTCGCCTCTGCTTTGTTCCTGACTACTTCTTTTTCCTGGTTCTTATAATCTTGCTCCTTTTTTCCCTCTTAGATTTGTAGGCACCTCCATTTTACTTGTGATGTGAAAGCTGTGCTATTTGGTGACTTAATGGTAAATGTGAACCCTGACTTTTGGGGTACCCGCAGGTTGGAGCAGAATGAAAAGAGGGGCGTTCGAGGAGTCAGCAGCAGCTTTGCCAGCATCCTATGATGTGCGACTAGATGTTTGTCAGTCGCACAAGAAAAGTTAATCAATGCAGTGATGAAGGATGGCATTTGTCGCCCCTTCCAAGGTCCACATATCAAACCCCTCATGTATTGTGATCAGCTGCCATTTCACTCTAAATTTCACGTGTCCTCTTCTTGTCTCCCTTGTGGGCCTTGCAGAATCTGCTGCAGAGAACAGCTGGAGACCCAGGTCAGCAGCCTGCCTTCACGATGAGCTTCGACCCTGGAAAGTGCTCCAGCTCAATATGCAGGGTCTTCCTCCATGTTCTCGGGATGCCTTGGGTTCAGTCATCGTTGGTCAATAATCATTTTAATTTATGTGGTCTCCTTGCGTGGCTGGTGTTCCTTGCATCAACCTGTGTGGACAGCACGCACTGCCATGAGCAAAACCCACACCCCTGGTGAGCTGACAACAGCACTATGTCCTCCGCGGGCCTTGCTGGGTTCTCTACTTGGACCCCCCCCTTTGTGTTATTATGGTGTGCATTTGTGTCAAACCTATCCTCTGTTGAAGGATCGGCCTCATCCTGTTACAAACGTCCAACAGATTGCATGCGTCGGCTGAATAAAAAGTTCGCGGTGGATGGGGTTGTTAGCTGTTCCCCTAACTTCATTATTTGGATGGGGCATTGTCATTGCTACAGCTAAATCAAATGCCCATCCGCCTCGCATGGATGTGTGGAAGCAATCAGTTTTCAAGGAGGGCATCCTGCCACACATCCGGCCAGAGTTTGCCACCGGAACCAGAGTCACGCAATCTCCTCTGTGAACTTTCCGAGGAACAGTGTGCCCAAACTTTGTTGGGCAGTGAGAAAAAGGGGAACTGAGAAAAGACACTGAAAAGTAGGGATTGGTGGCTTCCCTCCCCTCCCTGGAATGATCAGCGGAGTCCAGACTCGCCAAGAAAATCAGCCGAGTGGGGCCCAGGGGCAAAGGGTGGAAATCGCATCCCGAGAGAAGTGGAGTCATCCTTGTGGAAGTGTAGTAGGGGTACCTGCTGGGACAGATGCTGCCGAGACTGGCACTTGCTTTCTTTTCATCAGCAGTCTTTGTCCCCCTCTCATCCCCCCGGTGGGTTGGCTTGTCTCACACAGTCATTCAGTTTATTTTTGTTTAGTTTGCTTTGTGTTTTGCTTAGCCTTAACCAAATTCGGAATCGTGATGTTTTTATTTCTTTTAAGGGAGGCCAGGCAAATCCAGACTTGGAAAATATTTATCCCCCATGTTGGTTTTCAATGTTAAGGGGGAATTTTGAAATACATCGGAGGTCAACAAAAAATAAAAACCCTCCCGATGTAAATTCATCCTGCCGGTTCCAACTGAGGTCTACAGAGGAGGCTGGTGATCATCTCAGTAGGTGCCCTTTTTCTTTGAGAGACCCCGGCGGACCCTCATGGGAAACAGCACACAGCTACCGGGGGACCTTTGGAATTTTGAGGGACACGACAACCGATTCAGCTCCGACCAAATCTGTACCGGCACAGGGCGGATGGCAGGCAGGTGACATTTCAGATGCATCATTATTTCATAGTCTTTCAGTTGTTCATTGAATTTTTTTCCAGCGTTTTTTCTTGCGTGTGAATTGTGAATGCTTTTCACAAGAAATACCTTAATTTTTAAGTAATATAAGAATTATGAAAGTTGTATGGGTATGACTATAGCTATATATACATAGAATTTATATATATATATATATATATATAATGTATAATTTGGAATTTTTCTTCATGTATGTGTGTTTTTTTTTTTATTTATTTTTTGTTTTGGATGTTTGTCTATTTAAAAAAAAAAAAAAAAAACTCCATAATATTCCCCAAATCCCTCATTTTTGGGGTGCTGTGATTGTATGTAGAAATGGCCATCTGGGGCGTTGTCCTTTTAAAGGGTCGCAGCGTCTTTGGCACTGGAACTCCTAGGCTAACCCCATTTGTCTTCTCTCTTTTTGTTTTAATGGTTGTTTTGTTTTTGGGGGTATGCCATTTCAAAGCCGCTGTCCGGGCTTAAGCAAAAGAGGAGGGCATGACTGGAATTGTTGAATCTCCCAGCATCCTCTAGTGCACTGGCATTTTCTTTTTTCGATTATATTTGATTGATTTTCGACCCTCCCTCCCACCCCATTATCTGCTTATTTTTTGCATTATTTCAATAATGAGTGTTGTATTTGATTTCTGTTGGTCTGTAGTGTGAGTGTATAAATTTGTGTATTGACCACACACCCTATAGAACAGATAAACACATTACAGGAACTTGCACTGTGTGTGTGATGTGTTAAACAACCAGACTGGGCCTTTTATGAAGCCTTCATCTGTGTTGTAGGGTTGGGAGGCTCCCGGCCCCCTCGGGCCCGCCCCTAGAACCGTCTCTGCAGCGCTCCCATAGAAATTCAGCTGATCTTTTCCTGTTTAGTGCTCTCGGTGTTACGCTTGCCACAGGTTTCCCTTTTGAAGGACGTCATTTGGAAGCCTTTAGGTTTGTGGATTTCCGCTAGCCGATGATTGGCGATTGACCGGCCCCGGAGCCCCGTTCTTATACTGTAAGATCCCCGGGCACGCTGGTATATAATAAAAAGCTTGAGGGCTTTGCCACCACTTGTATTACTCCGTGAAGACAACAAATTTCCGAGTGACCCTTACAAAATGGATCTGCTTGACGGGTTTCGCTGTCAAGTGGTGCAGGCTGATGATGGACTGAGTAGTCATAACACTCACTGGAAAGACTTGTCACAGCTCGACTGGCTGCTTTGGTCCTTCCAGTGTCCATTTTCTTTGTAATTCTGGAAAGAAAGAAAGGAACATTAAAACTTCATCCCGGGGCCCTTGAAAAGGGGGGGAAAGGAGGCAACATCTGCCCTGTTTATTATTATGGTGGTCTGGCCTTTCTGTTCTCTGGGGCCCGAGGTTGTTGATGATCAACGGTTCCCATCTGTGATACTTGAAATGCAGTTTGAAAATATTTGATTCTTTTTATTCTGTAACTTTATATTCAACACTGTGTCTTAGGGCCCTTTCAGTAGTGATAGAATAATTTGGGGGTTAAGGTTTACTTTTTTTTCATTTGCCTTGTTGCACAAAGGGTGGCGTCTTGATATACACTTCCCCCTTTTTTTGAGTGCTTTATGTCGGATGTGTGTGTTTTCTCGGTCTGTTTAAAATGATACATCAAACCCTTCAAAATATAAATAAGTCTTTATAATATGCAGTGCACTCTGTGTGTGTGTGTGTACAGTGTATTACCATTCAAGTGTCCAAAGCTGCTTTTCTGAAGGGTCCCATCCTTCAGTATAAGGAGTTTCAGAATGCCATTACAAGGCGCTTTATAAGGCATCCATCAACTGGGCCTTTGACCTTGCATGTCCACAAACAGGAAATGAAAAGCTGACATTTTTTTTTTTGGAAATCATTGCAAGGTTCAGCTGCAGATAAATTCTCAAATAGTCTTAGTATATTTCAGGTATTTAATAAATAGCTCATTTACGGCCGAACAGCTCACCAATTTCCACCTGCATGTCACCTCTCGGGATGGCGTGGTGAGCACCTCTGAAGCGTCCCGCACCTTCTCACCTTGTCCCGTGGGTTTCTCCAAATTTTTTTGGTTTCCTCTCGCCACCCCCGAATATGCCGTGACGTTATTGGCACCGTAGGCTGCTGTACGCTGTGTAAGAAACGTCGCTGTTTCACTGGCGTCCGGGATATATTATCTGTGGTTGGTCTCAGTTCCCCCAAACCTCAAAATGGGTTTCACAAGATGGACGGGTGAGATGTTTCTGGTTTCAGTGCTAAATTCTTTTATGGTATTGAAAAGTTTAAATGGGTTGAAGAACGAAAATTTCAAATCTGTGTAGTTAACTCTTTTTTTTGCATTATCGTATACATGCACATAAGACTGCTGAGTTCATACCAAGTGTTTATTTGAAATGCTTGGACATTAAACTTAAGAGTTCATTTGTTCAGGCACTCCGTGTATGGTTTAGGTGGCTCGTTTGCCTATGTTCCTTTACCACTTTATGAACCTGCTGTTTCCTTACTGGGTTGTATTTTGCAACGTTCTCTCACACACGTTCTCCCCTCCCCTTCTCTCTCACACACGTTCTCCTCTCACACACACGTGTCTCTCACACCGTGCTCTACACCCGCTCCACACACGCACACACACACTTTGTACGTTTCACCTCTGAAATGTTTCTTTTGCTAACTTGAGGCAGGCGGTAGAGTCTAATGTGTCACTTCCGATGTCCTTCATCAACCGATTTCCTTTCTTTGTGTTCGGGTTTTTGTCTCTGGTAACTTTTGAATTGTGGGCAGACTGGATTCAGAGCTCTGTGTGTTGCGCCCGTTTGTGGTTTTTGTGTTTCATTTTCTTTCGAGGGTCACTGGCCGGGGGTTTAGGTGACAATATTTCAGTTTTTGTTTTTTTTGTTCGACTCCCAAGGTGAAGTTCTCTTTGTTTCCTGACTTTTCCAGGTTGTTTGTTCCTTTACTCTCCCGCTCAGTCGATTGAAGGATGGCCACGAGCCTAAGTGATGTTTGTGTGTGTTACTTTTATACAGAATGCACCGTTCATTCTAATTCAGATTAGATTTTGACAGAAACAGAGGCTTTTCTCAAATATGGTTTTTTTGTCGGGCAGTTTCTAAATTGCATTCGTAGATCCCAGATGGATTATTGAAGCATGAGTCTGAAACTGTAAGTGTTTTGGGACAAAACTGAAGGCGACCCATGACTCCTGCTATGCTTCATCTTATTTATTAATATCCACGTTTATTAACACCTAGTGTCAACTCCAATGCTTGGACACGATCAATAACCCGTTATCATTCTTTAAATTGTCCTCCCTACCGTATAACACCGTTGGGTTCCTTGGGCCTACTGAAGGTTGACTGCTGTTTGAACTTCGCTCCTAAGCGAATGATTTGCGTGTTTTTGTTTGTTTTCCAAAATTTTTATAATCTATCCAAATGTGAAAACCAGCCTATTCAGTTTCCAGTTTGTTGTTTTCTGGAAACAAGCTTTTTCAGTGGTGGAAAATAATTTGAAGGAAAAGGCTGCAACTCCAGTAACATTTAGTCCTGCAAGTGGCGGGTGCCCAAGATTAATGCCAGTCAGTAGTCCTTCCCATGTTCTTGAAATGCCAATGTATCAGTATCGCTTTGTTGCCCTTTAATGGATTTTTCATCCAACGTTAAGTGTGGGAGAGGGGTACATTTGGATGTACCCAGAACGTGGGCTTTCTTTGATTTGATTTGATCTTGGATCTTTTTATGTGTGAATCTGTTTTATGTGTGACTGTGAAACTTTTTTGGTTATCATGTTTATCGTTTTTTGTTTTTTTTTTTTGCCCTATATTGGGATGTGGGGGGGGGTCTGAGGGGGACAGGGGTCTGGTGCAGTTTTTTGTACCTTTTGTTATGTTCTCATCTCTGGTTACTTGGGTTTCAATTTATATTTCCCCGTCAGACTGCATAGAATGTACATTTGTGCGACTGTAAGTCCATTTTTTCAGTTCTGAAATCACACAATGTTTTAAAGCTGTTTCTACCTGCTAGAGGCTGCAGAATGTTTTATTAATGGTGTTGTTATAAAATTTTCCTTGAGCAAAACAAAAAGGGCCTTTGAATGTTGGTCCCGGTGGGTCGTGTTTTTGTTTTTTTTTTTTTGTTTCTCCTCTTCTCTCCCACCCCAAAGGTTTAAGGAAATGGAAGCTTAGGGGCATCTGGAAAAGGCGGGGAAAAGCAGCGCATCAGGTAGGCTGATTTGAGCTTTCTCTGAAATAAAAAGTAGTTACTTGTTTTAGTAATTCTTCTTTACACCCTGCAGTATTGCGTGTTGTATCCCGTCAGAATACCAACAGAATTTCCACTTCCGACTTGAAAATAACCACCCCAAGTCAAAAGCCTAAATATTAGGTGGCCATCTGTCCCGTCTGGTTGTGTTAGGCCCACCCCTGTTACATCTTCATCTAAAACTACAAACATCGGTCTCTGTTTTCACCTTTGGGCCTGACTGTCCCAAACGTCTTTAACCCGTGGAAAACACTGTGACAGTAGGGGGGCTGTTGTACTGAAACCCCCAGAAAACATGTTCAGAACCAGGTAAATATCAGAAATGATTTTAATTTCTTGAATAATGTGCACAAAGCACCTCCACGATACACAATCAACGATAATAATAATCACAATAAATCAATCCTCCTCTCCACCCAGCAGTTCTATCACACTCCCTCCTAACTTTCCCACAGTCCTTTTGAGTCTCGACCGGAAGTCTTCTGTCCTTCAGTCCATGTGATGCCGTAGCACTTCTGGGTCAGATAAAACTCTCCTTTTCTTCAGCCCAAAATACTCCATTTCTTCCATCCCCATGACTAGGGAGTACTTCCCGCCCTATAAAAACATTCGTATCTCCCTGCAGCGCCCCCGGTTTCCCGCAGGGCTGTGAAGTTGAACTCAAAGTCCATGATGCCCTCTGGCGGGGGCACCTCCATGTTGCAGGGAGGACTCCATCCCAGCACCCGGAGGTGTTGGCGAAAAAACTGCGCCATCTCTCAAAACATCTATTGTGAAAATGCTCAAACGTTGCAGTGTAGATGGGGGAACAGGAGAACTTGGAACACGAGGCTCAAACGACTTCTGATTGGTTTTTTGTTTATTGCGTGGCTCTCTCTGATTGGATCCTGCTCATTGTGGCGTCTCATTCCTGATTTACCACACTCCAAGCATTGCTTTTCCTGGCCTGTTGTGTGACTTTTCCTCAGGCGTTTTTTGCTTTTTTCCTCGCCCATTGTACGGTGAATGTGTGAGAGATGAAGGTGAGAGGTGGGTCTGGTCATCCCCCCGCCTCTTAAGTGACAGAGGGGTGAAGCCGGCAGGAGTGTGTTGTGCTTGAGAGGGAGTGGGAGTAACAGAGACAGACAGGCTGCACGATACATGAGAACAGGCCAATTGACAGTTTTTTCTCTTCTTTTTGTGACTTTTTTTGAATTAGCCGTATTTGTTTGAATTCCTCTAAGTTGAGGTCTTGGCGTATTAATAATGAACTTATTGTGCATTTACTTTTCAGTTCGTTTTCTTGCTGATCTTATGTTTTTGGTCACAAGAAGAAAGGTGTCAGCTCAGTATTTATTTATTTATTTATTTATTATAGTTTGCCTGTTTATTCTCTGGACCTTTATTGAACTGAGCGTTCCCGCGTAAGAAGCAGTGAAGGTTTTCTTGGTTTGTCACGAACTCTCGTAGCTGATTGTCACCTGCAGCTGCCCGAGTACAGTCGTGAGGGGCCCCAAACCCTCAACCCCCAAACACTTGGGCATCAGGCGGGGAGGCGTATTTGTTCACCTCACTGCTGTTACCGCCAAGATGGAGTAAGTGGCAGGCTGGACACACCGATGAAGCATAAGTGAGTAAAGAGTTGCAGACAGTGAATCCTTTTTACATAACCCAAAATTAACAGAACTCGTTGCTAGTCCGTTTTTAAAACAAATTGTCGAGAATTTCACAGGCTTTTTACAGAAGGTAACCGTTGCAATCTTGGCGTATAGGGTCATGTTATTTCTCTCGTTTTAACGGGTTCTCAACATGGCCACCCATAATGCAAAGAAATGGCCATTTTCTAAACTAAAAAGCTTAATTATTAATCAGTTTGGAAAAAAGGGGATTTCTCCTCCCTATGGTAATGGGAACGGAGGTCTGAAGCAGATAAACAAAAGTGGCGACCCTATAAGTTAAAGGGAAAAAGTAAAGTCATAATCTTAACATCCCATGAACCAGCGTATTTTACAGTCTCACAGTCTCTAAGGCATTTTCATTAAAAACAGTCTCGTCTCCCCAATACAAAAGGGCCTTCCAGTCTAACAAAGCTGGTTTCTTGCCCAATTTCCCAGGATCAACAAGCCATCTTTCCATCCGGATATGTAATAGTTGAGCAACAAACCCCGGGCCCGTCAATCTCCATTGAATGAGCTGGAGACAAGCGACATTCTCTTACCAAATGGCGAGCTGATCACAACCGGGAAAAATCTACGGTCGGTTCCGCTTCCAAAATATCCTCTCGCGTCCCGTCCGTGCTCTTAGTGTCCACGGTTTCCTTGGCCCACTGTTGTCGCTGTCTCCCCAGAAACAGGCGTCTCATCGACTGGGTTTCCCAGGGTCCTACCTGACCCCATCCGATTTTCAGGTCCTGCAGCTTGTCGTCAGGCGGCGAGAATGTCCCGGAGCTTGTTCACAGGTTCGAAGCAGCCCCGAAATCCACGGTCTTTCTCCAAGTTGACTGTGAACCCTCTAATCGTCCCGGACATAATCGTAATGATTTAAATATCATGCGTAGAAATTCATCTCAAAGTTCAGGTATGCCCGGGCCAGTAATATATTCCGACAACTGTTTCCATCCGTCTCCTTCAAACCAGCAGTGCACTTTATGTATCAAATCTTGAATTTCGCGGATTGGGTCATCCATGATTAGTTTCCCGTCTTTAAGTGCATAAGTTTTAGACCTCTGAAATAAGTCTTACGGCATCCATCTGTGACCCACTCCTGGTTTTCCACTTGTCACGCTTGGTTCACAGATTGGCACAGAGAAAACAGGAGGTGTAGAAACAGGGAAAGGGTTTTTTTTCAAACACGCCAAACACATGAGCTTAAACGTGTTCCATGACAAGTCAGAGATGACAGTTCCACTAGGAGCAAGGG
>NW_024386711.1:0-6833 GCF_016835505.1 Polypterus senegalus
GAGGCATTTTGACTTAGAATTTTGGAAAAATTTGGGCTTAGGTTATTGGTTTCTTTCCTCCTTTTTGACTGGAGCGCCATGCTGATTTTGGAATATCTTGTTTTCCCTTTTTGCTGTTAAGCCCCCCAGGCAGTACAATTTATAAATAAAAAAGTAATTCTTACGTTAATAAAAAAAGAATCCAATACTGAAGACAATGTACAAATGGTGTAACACTCAGTTCCTTGAGGACTAATGGGTTTCCCTGAACCTTCTCAATCTATTTCAGGGCTACACGGGCCCAAATGGCTTTGTGAGGTGGCCAAACACAGGTTCAGGAAGCTGGAACAACTCAAAAGGTTTGGGACTCCAGCTGGGTAGCCCCTTTTTAATTCTTCACAAACTTAAAAAGGTGGCGTCTTGTAATAGTTAACATTGAGCAAGAACAAAATCAAAACTACTATACGCGGTAAGCAAACACAACAAAGAAAGTATTTTCAGAGCTTTCACTCTCCAGAACTGGTCTCATCAAGACAAGACAACAATGGGCACCTGGTCTTTTATAATGGGGGGGCGGGAAAAGCGGTGGAGCTAGTTTACTTCACTGAGAGGTTTCTGGGAGCTGTGGGAAAAAGGTAACAAGTTTGCGACAGCGCCCCCTCTCGTCCTGGTGGGTTACTATTTACGTCGAATGAGACTTCAAGGAGATCCTCAGAAGCAAAATTGTGTGACACTGTCATACTAGAAGTGGGTAAAGTTTTGAAACAGGCTTGGAAAGAACTCTAGTCCATCAGAGGACCACTCTCACTCACAAACACACATGAATGCACACACACCACATTCATACACAGTGACAATTTGCAATTGGCAATTAATATAATTTAAAAAATAAAAATCCTGTCATTTATTCTTTCTTGGCTTGAGCCTCTCTGGCTAGTCATGAAATGAGGCTTCAAAGGTATTCAGTTATGCCAAATCCTGGGGAATAAGAAGCAAAAGGCAAACTTTATTACGTGACTGACTCTTATTGATGTCCCGGGGAATGTGGCACTCTGATGGTAAAGTATAGGATGACCATATTATCAAAGTCCCCCACCAGGGCCTCATGCATAACACCGTGTGTAGAATTCGCATTATAACATGCGTAAGCACAAAAGCAAATGTGCTTCTGCACAAAAAATTCAGATGGGAATCTGTGATTACGAACTTCCCGTTGTTCCATCACATAAATCCCCGGGCAGCGTAAAAAGTAACACCGGCGATACCCGCTGTCACCCTGCCTCCAAATTTCCTTTTTTAATATGCAAATAAATCAATATAAATAGTCCTAGATCAACCTTCTGTGAAAAGACAATGGCAAAGTACGAGGGAAAATAAGGGAAATTTTAGCGAATACCAAGTGGAGCAAGGAAAAACTTACTATTTGTTGGTTTAAACAGTGGTATAAACAACAAAAGAAATGATCGGTGAAAAGCATGTCGGGCTTTAAAGCTCAAGTTCCAAATCGCACAGTACCGAAATAAAAAGAAGTTGTCACATATCAAAGTCCCATGAAAAGGTAGTGCAACCCCCGGCTGAGTGTCATATGAAAGCTTTTTGGGTACAGAGAAAAAAAAATAGGCACACAGTGGGAAAAAATTTTAAACTCAAATTTCCTTTAATCACGTAGGTTTGTTTTTTCATTAAAGTAGAACATCATAAACTTCATCTTAAAATTGTTTAATTTATTGTTTCTTAAGGGCCCATCGTAACTAAAGTAGCAAGTTAAATGCCTTGTATTGTATTTGATCTTCTATTGTGTGAATTCCTCTGCTTCTTAAACCGGCTTTCTCTTCCTGACAGGGAAAAGAATCCCATTACATTCTGATATTACAGCTCTCTAAATAATTAAAATACTGAGATGTATATGTGATATCATTTTGTGATGATAGGAGTTAAATCATGTTATTAAACATGGGAACACGGGGCGCAGTGATTTTCATGTCTCAGATGCTTGCTGCACCATGCGCCTTCAATGAAATACTTTATTGTAGCAGTACTTTCTCTTTATACGCTTTAACCTCCAATTCTGTCTTTACTTT
The DNA here is from genome assembly GCF_016835505.1 of Polypterus senegalus. Lineage (NCBI taxonomy): Eukaryota > Metazoa > Chordata > Cladistia > Polypteriformes > Polypteridae > Polypterus > Polypterus senegalus. The sequence continues at coordinate 2,061 of NW_024386711.1, forward strand.
TCTTTCTCCAAATACCCAATCACCACACAATCAACTCTATAATACACGATTCTTCAAAACTTTTAGGAACATTGAAATATCTTTATAGTAGGTTTAATCATTCTATCCATCTATCCTTCCAGTGTCATGCCAGTCCTAGTAAGAATACAGCACGAGGCAGGAACAATCCATGAGCAGAGCAAGCTAATAGCTGGCTGTGGCACGTGTCCTGGCATGTTTAATTATTGACAATATATATTATTTAAATGAAGTTAAAGTTTTATCTGTATAATATAATTTAAAAATATTTTGCTGCATTTTATCTTACAAATTATATTGTCATCATATATAAACATGCGTTTTTTTTTAATGCCTCAGGTTGTGCAATATTGTAATTTTAGTACAAGTTTACAGTGAGGTAATTCTACTTATACGTACAGACAGTTCTACAAGGGCACTTGATTGAGTCTATAGTTCTTGGATAAACTCTTTCTGAAGTGAGATCTGTACAGGAAAGGCTTTGAAAGCGTTTCGTGTGAAAGCAGTTCAATAGACAGCATGACTGAGGCAGCATGTGCTTGATGCTGTATAGCTCTGTAGATCTTTGATTCCCCACTCAGATACAGTGGTATAAATGGTGTGAGTGGTGTAGTGAAGTAATAAGGAAAAAAGAAGATCGCTGTGGAAACCCTAGCGGAGCAGCTGAAAGAGAAAAAGAAGGTGCAGTGAGGTAACAATGCTAAAGCAGCTTTTGTATTTAGAATACTTGACCATTCATGGACCATTATATTGTTACTGGTTAATTGCAATCAGATGCATTAAATAATAAACAATATGCAGTTAATTTCAGTGTATTTATAAAGCCGTGTTGGGGATGTTGATCTAAAAAGAATTTTGGTCACGGGGTTATGAGTACCGTGGAAATGTCGTTCTTTATGTCAATTTTGGTTTTATACATTTTATACATATATTCTGTGTTCGCACCATTTTACATGAGGCCCAGGACACCTGTGTACCATATATGCCCATGCTTAAAGCCTATCCCCATTTATTACTGCCTGCTTTATCTCATCTTGTTAGAGAGGAACAGGGGGAAAAAAAAAAAAACACTTTCACAAATGAAAGCATAGGATTGTTTATAGTGTTTGATGTGGAAACAATTTAATTTAATACTTTTACCATTAGGAAGATAATTTAATTCACCTCTTTTGACAATAAGCTTCGGAGGTTTGAAATGGTGATGTTTCTTTCTCTTCTGCTTGTGATCAGGTCTCTAGGAAGGTTTCAAAAGCAGAAACAATTTGGCAATGGGATTTCCATGCATGCTGAGTCAAGGCTGACAGAGGTTGCTGTCCCTCAGCATGAGCAGCCAGTGATAGGACTTCCTACCATCACGCTATCTGCTGGTGTTTCATAAACTGGACTGGTGATCTGTTTGCCATCAGTAGCGGCTATCAGAGGTGAAAAAAGGAAAATTTATCAGTATACAAGTTGGTGTAAAATTAAAACAGAAAAGTAATTCATTGCTGTAGTTAAAAATATCTCCTTTTTTAGATGACGAGCTTGCAGATTTACCAATGCGTTTCATTGGGGGATTTTGAAATTTTAAAACTGTGTACAGCATGATCTGTTCAAGGCATCTCAAAAAAAATTGAACTGTTTTGACAAATTTCTTGCACCAATAGGTTGGTAATTTCAATAAAATCTGTCCATAGGGGCTGCTTTGTTTCAGGGTGGACAGACAGACATATTCTCTTTTGCTTTACACATTATATGGATTGCATTTAAAAAAGTTAAAAATGAAAAAAAAGCACAACAAAAATGGTCAATAGACCAACAAACTTAGGAAGGGAACAGCATAAAAAAGGGTGAAATGGCAAAAGTAGCGAAAAGCAGAAAATGCTTTAAAGGGGTTTTAGGTCACATTTGAAGTCCTAAGGACATCATGTATGGGAAAAAGGGCCTGGATAAAAGTGAAACAAACTGAAAAATGTGAGCGGAGAATAAAAAGGGAGTAGGGGAAAACTACAAGGTTTTTATATAACATAAAATAATTCACAACAAAAAACAACCTTAACACAAAACAAACGGCAGCTTTTGGTCATTTTTTTTTTTCCTTTTTCACCCTTTATTCTTCCCCTGACATTCTGCTCACTTATCTCCCTTCTTCTCCAAGCCATTTTACAAATAAAAAACACCATTTGGACTTGCAGTGTCATAACAGCCAAAATATAACTTCTTTCTGTAGATGGAGCTATTTCAAATTTGTTGTTTAGCATCAAAAACCCTTTTATGTTTGTAAATGATTACAAGTCACACATACAATAAACAGATAGTTATCTGATCCAAACTTTAAATGAACAGGAAGTGACATAAATAACAGAAATTGTTGTCAAATGTATAGAAGTGGTTTAAATATACACATATGTACTGTACATTATATACAAATATCATTATATGGCTAAAATTGAATTACTTATTAATAATAGTATGAATTAAATATCAGAAACTTGTCATTTAAAGATGCTTTTAAATTATTTCAAGATATCTGTAATTCATTGCAATAAAAAAATGGAATCATTTCTTTAACTTGATGTAAAGATACAGTATTCCAAATTGACTTCCACATAACTTAATTGCATTTGAAAATCTTTTAAAAGATACTGTTTAATAAATTTAGAAATATCTCTAAATGATAATCTGGCCCCCTCTGCCCTTAGGTTTCCACACAGATTATTGAATCCTGATTTTAATCAAGGCATCTCTGAAATTGCTTTTTGGGATGCACCACTGAAAGTTTAATTTGAGTTCAATTTTTCTAAACTGACAAATTAGAATTTTGCACTTTACTCTTACTTGTTTGGTTTAGTTACTCATATCAAAGGGCATTCTTGAGATTGGAAGGATTCATGACATAGATAGAAGTAAGGCACCATTTCAAGAATGTCCCGTACGGACCACCAAAGCAATGTCGCAGTGGCTGGATGCTACTCTGTGGATATTTCAAAACTCATTTCAGTTTATTTTATATAGTGCTGGTCACTGAGGGGAAAGGGTGCATACACTCATGTACCTTTTTCAAAGGTAATACAGCAAACGTAGAGAAAAAAACCATGTAATACTTGCATATACTGTTAAGTGCCCTACTATATCAAGGTAAAATAATAATAATAATAATAATAATTTTTGCACTTTGATTAAAAAAATTTTGAAATCATACTTACAAAGATCCTATAAATTAAGAATATGATGAACTGGCAATTGAAGACAAAAAACTGATATTCCAGTTAAATGTTTTCTGGAGAAAATAAACATTTTACAGTCATTAACAACAAACAAAGTCAGTATACAGCGGATGTCCTACCCTTTTAGACCATCCTAAATATAAACATGGAATCTGAAGTCTGTTTTCTAAAGCATAAAATGGTGCTGCATCACTAACTGTCGATACCTAAAAGTTTTATAGCTGACGTCTCACACTAGGGAAGTAGTTCCCAGAAGTTCCCAAAGTACAGTGGCACAAGTGCCAAAACATTATACTAAAAGGAAAAGGAATTCAGTTGTTTTCCTTACAAATACATGTGCAGGCAAATTCATCCAAATATTTGGTGTCATGTCATATCAAAGCTGACCTCCTTATTTATCCTTAAAATTTTAGAAGATCTGAAATTTGTAGTTGTAATGTACTGCTTGAAATCAATAATTTAAAGGCTTACATATTCTTCTTTTTATTATTATTGTTATTATTTAACACATATTTTTTCCAAAGTTGCCTTACAAAACAAAGCATTATACATAGATTATGTTAGGAGCATCACAATAATATCATCCTGCGATAGCTCCATCCCATTAAGGGATTGTTCCTGCCTTGTCCCCTTGTTTGCTGGCATAGGCAGCTACCCCAAACCAGACCTGTATTACCAGGTTAGAAGGATGGATGGATGGTTGGAAGGATGTTAGTATAATGATTTTCATATTCGCCTAAAGTTAACTTAAAAACCAGTATAAAAACAGGAGTACCTTGCAAAATATTTTACAATATACCAGAAAAAAAATGTGACTCGTCATTCTATAAAAAATAATATCAATATTTTGTTAAAATTTATATTTTATGATTCTGTTTCAAATTCAAATACAATGTGTCACATGCATGCATATGGGAGACAGTTTAAGACTTTGGTGTGGGAATTACCTGCTGAACCCAGGTTGGCTGTATTCTAATGCCTTCTCTTCTTCCCACTGTAGAGTGGAAGATTGATAGCTGTTCTACCACTGATGTCTCTCCCGTTATTCACCTTTCCCAGACCAGCCCCCTTTTTTTCCTGGAACACATTATGACTGAAGTTTGGCCATTTTCAGTTCAATTCGTTTGAGCTACCATCTGAAAAGACATGTTTTTTTTAGTTGCCTTATTTCGTTATTAGGATCACTAGGGTGGTGCCCCAACACTTGACATTGTTTAGTGTCCTCTTTACAAATTAAACATATATTTCACATTTTACCAAATATAGATAAGTATGAGATATGCAATATAATGTTTTGGGGTTTTCCCGACCAACTTTCTGCCACAACATTTCTTTTGGCTTATCATTTAAATTTTATAGAAAAAGATAAACAGCCTTTCTCAATTTTTTTGAACTCCTGCAACTTAACATTGGTTCAATAGGACTATCAGCATGTGTAAGCTGAGACAGAAAGGGAAAAACAACAGCATTATGAAGTAAACCTTTCCTTGTTTGTCTGCTTTATAAATTCTCAACTAGACAGTAAGTAGACTTTTCTATTTCATTTTGA
>NW_024386712.1:0-13738 GCF_016835505.1 Polypterus senegalus
GATATTATCGCAAACACTTTCTTATACCTCAATAAAACATGTTTCCATAATACATAAGTACATAATAAATTATGCATGCATGGCTTCCAATTGCTTTCATAATGTCAAAAACATTTTTGTTATTCCAGATAAATTAAATTTAGAAGCAAAACAACTAAACCTTAATGTTGCTTTTGACTTTTTCTAGTTTGTCTACCTACTGTATCCTGGTATAATGAGAAAAAATATGAGAATAATAATGTCACATAGTGATTTACAGTAGAATTGCACTTATTTAACAATTGTCACACACATGCGCATAGGGTACAGGTTAAGGGCTCTGGTGAGGGTAATTTCCCACTGCTGCACTGGTTGGTGCTATGTGCTAATACCTATTCTTTTCCTCCTTCTGCAGACCAGAAAGATTGATGGCTTTTACACCAATGTCCTGCCAAAACTGCTTAAAGCCAGAAGATCCACCATTTTTCAAATTTCAGCACTATTCTGTACTTTTTTTATCCATTTTTATGTAAATAATTACATGGGGTTTGCCTTCAGGTATCCCAAACCATTATGTTATTTCTTCCTTCTTTCTTATACAATGTATCCACTTTAGAAAACAGTAGAAACACTTTTGACAAGAGCAGGGCACTCAGGCCTTCTAAGTTCACTGTCCATCTAATTTCTCCAAAACAACATTAAATTGAGTTTTGAATGTACAAATAGTCTAACAATCCACCACATTACTTTGTAATTTATTCCATCTGTCTCTAGTTCACTGCTTAAGAGGAACCTCCTGTTGTCCGTGTGTAATTTAACTTCAACACATTTCCAACATTGCCCATGTGTTCTTGTTGGACTCATTTTAAAGTAACAGTAGCAATCCACTCTACTAATTCATTTCACAATTTGAAACAGAGCGATCATGTCACCCCTTAATTTCCATATTCTTAAACTTGAAAGGTTCAGCTCCTTCAATCTTTCCTCATAACTCATTCCCTGCAGTCTTGGATTCAGCTTACTTCCTCTTTTCAGTACTTTATCTAGTGCTTCTATGTCTTTTTTATAGCCTGGAGACCAAAAACTGCATGCAGTACTCCAGGTGCTGCCTCATCAGGGCGTTATAAATTTTAAACATAACCCCCTTTGACATGCACTCTACAGATCGGGCTATATTGCATAACTTAACAATCTGTTAGCTTTCTTAATAGTTTCTGAATGCTACCTGGAAATTGTTAGTGATGAGTCCACTATGAGTCCTAGATCCTTCTCATAAAAAGTTTCAGACACTTCACTGTATATTCAAATCTAACATTTTTACTTCCTATGTCTAATTCTTGGCATTTATATACAGTAATTTCACCTGCCATAAATCTGCCCAAGCCTGTATGCTATCCAAGTCTCTATGCAATAATTCAAAGGATTCTGGATTATCTTCCAATCTGCCTACCTTGGTATCATCTGCAAACCTATTCATCTTGTTTTTTATATTACTATCCACATCATTTATGTATATTAAAAATAGTAGAAGTCCTAGCATTGACCCTTGAGGTACACTACTCTTAACTTTACCTAATTCTTTAAGGTTCCATGCTGCATCAACTTCTGCTTCTCGTGTTTTAACCAAAACTACACACCACACCATGAACTCCCACTTCTTTTAGTTTGATGTCAGGTTTTGCATGTGGGACCTTATCAAATGTTTTCTGAAAATCATTGATAAACAATATTATATGAACCACTCTGAAAGCATCTTTTTGTTGCTTTCTCACAGAATTCTGGCATATTAGTAAACACAACCTCACACAGTGGAACCCATGCTGACTAATTAATGTTTTTGCCTGGAGCTGTTTAATATTCTCCTTAATATTTCCTTCCATTAATTTATCTGTGATTTACATAAAGCTTATTGGCCTATAGTTACTTGGATCTGCCAGATCACTTTTTTATATAACTATAATCTTTACCATTTTCTACTCCTTAGGAATTTTCCCTGTGTACAGTGACTTCTAAAAATGTATGCCAGAGGCTTGTAAATATAATGACTCACCTACTTAAGCTTTAAACTCCTTTTTTGATTTGCCAGTATACTAAAGCCATATACTAAGCCATCCTTACATTTTTTCCCTCTTAATATAGATGTGCTGTATGAAAAGACACATCCTCTATCATAATGAGAATAAATCCACCTCTTCTAAAATCTTTACAAACCTCATGACATGCTACAATAACAATCCCTTTTCTTCTATACTTACAACCAAGAGAAGAATTAACATTGCTTCTTTATTTTTTTGAGAGTCCTTCTGAAATGGGACTTTGCCATTTTTGAAAGTTAACTGAAAGACAACCTGAGGAATGAAATAATGCTATGCCACCAGTAACTAGTACAGAATTCAATAAATTGATAGGCAGGGGTCTTGAATGTAGACTTTGATGTTATGAATGGTGCTGCTTAGCACAAAATTTACCTTTTGTTCTTCTAAAAAGATGTTTGACGCTAAAATTCAATTTATTGTATCTCTTTTTAAGCTTCTCAATTAATGCTTTTGACTCTTGCTGTACTTATCTTTAATAATTTAGAATATTACAGATATGCAAAGCAAAAATAAATGTGATTTATTTTGATATTGAAAACCATTTGTCTTTATCTGAAGACATTTAAACAAAAAGGAACACAATAAATAAATAAATAGCATAAACAATCACAATAACTTGCAATACTTTTAACAACTGGTTTATCTAGATTAGATAAATCAACAAAATCACACACATAAGTCTGTTATGCCAGTCTCTGAATCCGGAGATAATTGGCTAGGCCACAGCATATACACCATCCACCTGTTTTTTTTATTTCCAACAGTTCCTCCTGAATTGTGTGCTGGCAAGAAGGAAGGTTACTAACATGCAGAAAACTGGACTGGGAAACCTGCACTTGTTTAGAAAACTGGGTCAAGGGTCAATACCAAAGGGTCAATAAAGGGTCAATATCAAAAATTAGAGGAAATTATATTGTGGAAATGGCCGGACACAGACAGGCAGATATGTTGAAAGTCACCACCACACGTTTATTCTACAAACTATTTACAATATTCAGTGCACACACAAACCCCCCAAAGTCCTGGCGAAACAACACCTTGCCTTTCTTCGGGCCGCCTCCACTGTCGCTCCTTCTGCCTCCAGGTGCTCCATGGCAATCTCCCACTGACACGCCCCTGGTGTGGCAGAAGTGCTGAGGTCCAGGGTTCCCAAGCCCTCTACCCGTGGCCCCCAAAGCAACCAGGGTGGCAGCCCTCACATGATCAAGAGCGGGTGTAGACCCTTTTCCGGTCCTTCAAGGCGTCCCGGCCGGGTCATCGCCCCTGGCATCCCTGACAATCTCGTATATATATATATATATATATATATATATATATATATATATATATATATATATATATATATATATATATATATATACACTGTGTGCACAATTATTAGGCAAGTTGTATTTTTGAGGATTAATTTTAATATGGAACAAACACAGTGCTATCAGTCAATCCAAAATGTTAATAAACCTGAAACCTGAATGTTTCACAGCGGAAATGGGAGTGTGAACATCATCAGGGGAATACATATGTGCACAATTATTAGGCAACTATTAGTGTGCAGATTTATTATACAACTAAAGGAAAATGAAAATTTTCCCATCTCACTTTTCATCTGTTATAGTGAGAATAATAAACAAACACCTCAAAATTTACAAATAAACATCTCTGACATTTCAAAAAAAATAAATCAATCAATTAATGACCAATATAGCCACCCTTCTTTCCAATAACAGTCATAAGCCTTTCCATTCATGGAGTCTGTCAGTTTCTTGATCTGTTGACGATCAGATTTTGTGGAGCAGTGACTACAACCTCCCAGACACTCTTCAGAGGGTGTATTGTTTTTCTCCCCCGTAAATCTAGCGTTTAAGAAGTGCCCACAAGTTCTCGATAGGGTTTAGGTCAGATGAGGAAGTGGGGCCATGTCATTATTCCTTCATCTTTAAGGCCTTTACTGGCTGGCCACGCAGTGGAGAACTTCGATGCAAGTGATGGAGCATTGGCCTGCATAAAAATCATGGTCTTCTTCAAAGATGTAGACTTTTCCTGTATCACTGTTTGAAAAAGTGTCTTAGAAAAACTGGCAGTAGGTTTGGGAGTTGATTTTGAGTTCATCTTCAATGCAAAAAGGTCCAACTAGCTCATCTTCAAAAATACCAGCTCATACCAGTACCCCACTTCCACATTGGAGTGGAGCTCTGTGCCCATTACTGATCCACAGGTCCATCCATCTGGTCCATCAAGAGTCACTCTCATCTCATCGGTCCATAAAACCTTTGAAAAAAATCTGCCTTCAGATATTTCTTGGCCCAGTTTTGACGTTTCAACTTATGTTTCTTGTTCAGTGGTGGTTGGGTTTCAGCCGTCCCTTACCTTGCCATGTCTTTGAGCACTGAACACCTTGTACTTCTGGGCACTCCAGGTAGGTTGCAGCTCTGGAATATGAAAGTACTGGAGGATAATGGATATATATATATATATATATATATATATATATATATATATATATATATATATAGTATAGGTTTCAGAGTTCGCAGACTCAGTCATTCACGGATATTTCCTTAGAACCTATCTAATAATTGTTAGTGGAAACCGCAAATATTCTCTGCAATTTTTATGGCTTTTTTCATGGAAATATTGTACTGTAGAGAGAACAGGAAGCAACTGTAGAGGAAAACACGGCTTGGGATGGTGAAAGTAGCCCAATAGAATTTGAAACTGCAATTCCCAGCAGTCCCTGCAGAGTCTCTGATTGGTTTTCTGCTAAGGGTGCTGGGGCTGTTGGGGTCAAAGGATGTCATCACGGCTTTTAACACTAGAATTACCAGAGCCTATGAAAAACTTGTAGATCCAGCCCACCTGAAATCCGTTCGCACCTCTGCGTCAGCATCTTTTGTCCTGTAAATGTGCCGATAAAGACAAGCAGCAAGAAGCCTACTATTCCATCCCCCCACAGCCGCAGAATGTGCACAATGTTCTCCCAGCTCATGCCTTGATTGATTATCTGGGAGTGAAGTGCTGGAGTTTTAGAGTGGAATTAATAGATCGTTATTTGAGACACATGTTAAAAGGTTAAAAGCTGACACACAAACGCTGGCGAATCTTCCTTCTTCGAAACTCACTGTCACTTGATTTTTTTTATTCAGTTTTATTGAGTGTTCCTGCTCACACTGAATTAGCATGCACCTTATGGTCTATGATGTCAAAGACGCACTGACAAAAAAAACAACAGACATAGGTATATATGATATTTGGAATTATTCATTTTATGACCTGTATAGTACATTTTGAAAACATTGTGGCACAGATGCAAGATTATTCATATTCATTCTCATAACATATTGTGCTTGTAATCAGTGACTGCGTGCTTTTTTCCCCCCGATTTTGATAGTGTCTACCTCTGGGTGCAGTGCTGTTTCTTTTGTACTCTTTTGTGACCAAAAGCAAAAGAAAAGTTTTTGTAATTTTGTTTTTCAAGTTCCTCTGTCTGTCTGCCTTCTGTTGGGTTACCTGTACTTATTCGTTTTGTCCTGGATTGTTTCGTGGTTGGCGTCTGGATTGTCTGCCATCAGCCTGTGTGCATGAGGACTGTAAGTGGATTCATGGCCATCCTACAAAGAAAGAGCGCTCCTGAACCCATCCACCCGTCTTCACCATTTCAGGAACTAGCAGTAAGATTATCTTTACATTCCCATTTAAAGTGCGGATCTCTGGACTATCTGTTTCATTACATTTCATCCGTTGCCATGTGTGTGTTTTGTTTGTGCTTTGTGGTATTTAAAGTGTAATCGCCGTAAGGGGAACATGGGTGGTATCGTTGTTTTCATTTATTTCATTTGTTTTTATTACATTCTTTATTTGCTGTTGATTACCAGTTTGCTTTGTTTTTATCTCTGTTTGTAAGTGTGTGGGTCGGGCCAAGGCTGGCTGAGTCCCTGAGTCTCCACCAAAAATTTAAGAAATCTCCATCTTCTTGATGGTGTAAATCTTAAGCGGCATCGGACCGCTACAGCGTTATTCATTTCTCCTTGCTGCAGACTGACTGTGCTGCATCTCCAGCTGAGTGTTCTTGTGTATTCTGTTTTGTTCCTCTTAACCATTAAATCACCACAACCAGCTATAATCATTTCCCAGTGCCATTTGCAAGCACACAGGAGCTGATCAGTCAGTGCCGTACATTCATTGAGCAGCCAGCTCATGACCACTGCCAGCCCCTTGTGAGCAGAGAGGATGAACGCACCCCTAGAAGACTTGGACACTCTTTAAAAAAACCCTCTTAAAAAACTCTGACAGACTACCTTCACATTGCTCCCTTACTTGCTGGGCTTACTTGCAGCTGCTCTGTCGCGTGATATGCTTCTCGTGGACGCTATGCTTACTTAAAAGCCTGAACAGCACCTGCCCTTTTTGTCTGATTGCTTTGTTTCTCTCTCCTCCCCCAGACATCCACTGCTCCTGTTGGGGGTCCCACTCCCGTTGTGCTCCCCTATGATGTTTGTCTATTCTTTAATCAAGAACGAACTGCATACTGAGCTTGTTTTACTTCTGAAAGAGACATGTTTGTTTGAAGTGTTTGAATAAAGATCCTGTCTCTACAATCACCTGTGTTTCTGTGCAATTCTGTGACCCAAGCGTGACACCTTGCAGCACTGAAGCCTCACTGTCCCTGGGATTGAGATTTTGCACTAGACTAGCTTGCATGCATCAGCTTACCTCTGTGTGCTTGTGTGCAGCCAACTCAAGCTCAGTTGGCTCAGTGATTTACTGAATTTCATCAATGGTGTCAGTTGCACTCTGTCATATTGTTCCAGTAGTTTTTAAAATAGTTTTTACAGTTTATTAGCAGTGTGTAAAATGATCACAATTGCAGTAATTGTGATGCTTTGCATGAAAAAAATATGTGTTCTATTAAAATTTCACTTTTTTTTTTGTGAATTGTGACATTTACTTAAAAAGTGCAACAAAAAAGTATTTGGCATCCAGAGATGCATTAATCCCCAACTATGTGACAGTTTAAGGGTTAAAGCCCCAAGATGCCACTGAAACGCCCTGCACCTTCTAAGACTTCTAGCAACGAAAACGTGCTTGCATGAATTACAGTACATATATATATATGTGCATATATGTACAATATACGGGTTTACCTTTGCATTCTTTATTTTTAGGTAATGTATTAACCTGAGTTTAAAATTAAATTAAAGTGTTTTGGGGGCATATTTAGGGTTTAAACTATAAAAATAGCCATTTTTTAACCATATCAAAATTTGCGGTTTTCTCAATCACGGGTTCTTTAGGAACGTAACCCCCCAATTTTAGGAGTGTACTGTATATATAAATGGCTACACGTGCAAGTGTGTGTGTCTGTCTGTTCGGCCTGGAAGTGAAGCTACAGCTTGAAACTCAAAGCGCTGGCAAGGCGGCCTCAAGTTAAGTCAGAAGGAGAAAGACGTACGAGGCTGCAGCATGAAGCTGAAAGAGAAAATGACTCCGTTGCAAAAGTGAGACCGCCGAGGAAATACAAACAAGAGAGAAACCTGTTTAGCCACTGATAGACAAGGGGGGGCGGGACTCTGCATTTCAATTTTTTTTCTGACAATTTCAATAGTTCCTAGGAGCCTGGGCTTTTTACAGCATGGGCTTACACAGCTAGTATATGTATATACTACTTTACTTTTATATATATATATAAAAGTAAAAAGTTAAGTAGCAGAGGGTTGTTAATCAGTTTCAGCTGCTGTGGTGTTAATGAAATTAACAACAGATGCACTAGAGGGGCAACAATGAGATGACCCCCAAAACAGGAATGGTTTAACAGGTGGAGGCCACTGACATTTTCCCTCCTCATCTTTTCTGACTGTTTCTTCACTAGTTTTGCATTTGGCTACAGTCAGTGTCACTACTGGTAGCATGAGGATACCTGGACCCTACAGAGGTTGCACAGGTAGTCCAACTTCTCCAGGATGGAACATCAATACGTGTCATTGCCAGAAGGTTTGCTGTGTCTCCCTGTACAGTCTCAAGGGCATGGAGGAGATTCTAGGAGACAAGCATTTACTCTAGGAGAGCTGGAGAGGGCCATAGAAGGTCCATAACCCATCAGCAGGACCAGTATCTGCTCCTTTGGGCAAGGAGGAACAGGATGAGCACTGCCAGAGCCCTACAAAATGACCTCCAGCAGGCCACTGGTGTGAATGCCTCTGACCAAACAACCAGAAAGACTTCATGAGGGTGACCCAAGGGCCCCATGTCCTCTAATGGGCCCTGAGCTCACTGCCCAGCAGCATGCAGCTCGATTGGCATTTGCCATAAAATACCAGAATTGGCAGATGCACCACTGGTGCCCTGTGCTTTTTACAGATGAGAGCAGGTTCACCCTGAGCACGTGACAGAAGTGAAAGGGTCTGGAGAAGCCATGGAGAACATTATGCTGCCTGTAACATCATTCAGCATGAGCAGTTTGGTGGTGGGTTAATGATTGTCTGGGGAGGCATATCCATGGAGGTCACACAGACCGCTACAGGCTTGACAAAGGCACCTTGGCTGCCATTAGGTATCAGGATGAAATCCTTGGACCCATTGTCAGACCCTATGCTGGTACAGTGGCTCCTGGTGCATGACAATTCCTGGCCTCATGTGGTGAGAGTATGCAGGCAGTTCCTGGAGGATGAAGGAATTGATACCATTGACTGGCCACCACACTTTCCTGACCTAAATCCAATAGAACACCTCTGGGACATTATGTTTTGGTCCATCCAATGCCACCAGGTTGCACCTCAGACTATCCAGGAGCTCAGTGATGCCCTGGTCCAGATCTGGGAGGAGATCCCCCACAACACCTGTCTTATTAGAAGCATGCACCGATGTTGTCAGGCATGTATACAAGAACACAGGGGCCATACAAAGTGCTGCGTACAATTTTGAGTTGCTGCAATTAAATTTTGGCAAAATGGACTAGCCGGCCACATAATTTTTTCACTCTGATTTTTGGGGCGTCTTTGAATTCAGGGCTCTGTAGGTTGATCATTTTCATTTCCATCAAACGATGTGGCATCCTTTCCTTCCTAACACATTCCCAGTCTATATCAATATAGATATCCAGGAGGATTTTTTTTCCCATTGAGATCTGATGTGTTTTCAAAGTGTTCCTTTAATTTTTTTGAGCAGAAACACTTTTAATGAAACTGGAAAGTGATCCCACTATAGAAACAAGAACTAAGCTATCGATTAAAGACATACTACACCTAATATCACTCTGCCAAAAAACTCACTTTCATTTTAACGGCAAATACTATACTCAGAAAGAAGGCATGCCAATGGGATCGCCGTTATCAGGACTTCTCGCATAGAACTGGTAATGCAACGATTTGAAAACATGGCTCTATCTCAGTTCACACCCAAAATTTGGACGACACATAATAAAAATATGATCAGCTGAATAAATTCTACAAGCACATCAACTCAATATTCCCGGCAATCCAATTCACAATGGAGAAAGAAATTAACCGACACATCAGCTTCCTGGACATCTACATTGAAAGAAGTAATGATGCCACCCTGACTACTAGTGTTTAGCGTAAAGAATGCTATGCAGACAAGATATTACACTTCACCAGCAACCACCCGATATCTCATAAACGGAGCTGTGTTAAAACTCTATTCAGAAGAGTCCACACCCATTGTAATATGAAGGAAACAAAAATGAAAGAGACGCTATCTCTTCCACCTTTTCACTTCAAACAGATACTCGAAAACATTCATTAATGAAGCCTACACAGAAGACACCAAAAAACTCAACAAACAATTGACTCGAATCATAACCCCCACCCAACCTGGCACTCACTCCCTTATCACCACAATGTGTCTGAAGGTGCTGCACGCATCCTGGCCAAATCAGGCGTCAGAATAGCACACAAACCCATGAACAATCTGCTTACGGTCCTCTTTAATGCCAAAAACAAGAAATGCGACAGCAGAAACACTAAGCGCAGTATACAGCATTCCATGCAGTTCGTGCTCAGCGGTATACATAGGACAAACTTCAAAAAGAATTGCAACACGTATACAGGAACACATACGCCGTCAGAAGAAAGGGCGCACTTTCATTGATCTATAAGCATACTAAATCAACAGGACATACATTTAATTGGGACGATGTACAAGTAAAATTTAAAGCCAATAATAAAAGTGCTAGAGAGCTGGCTGAATCCTGGTTATCAAATGAGAACGCCATCAACAGACACTTGGACATAAATCCAGCATATACAAACTTAAGAAGAACTTATTCTTAATAAACAAGACTTTACTCCCAACAACCTCACCCCCCCACACGGACCTAGCCACCCCCTCCTCCCCCTGTAAGGTATTGCTATATATTGCCTTTGATTCTTGTAAGTCTTAGCATTATCCTCTGATGAAGACCCCTGGTAGGTTGAAAGCTCAGGAATAAAAACTACTTTATGATCGTGATTCATTTTCTCCCTTTGTGGATCTCCAACTGCTAATATGCAAACCGTATCACAGACCTTCTCTTCCATATATATATATACTGTATATATATATATATATATATATATATATATATATATATATATATATATATATATATATATATATATATATATATATATATACTAATAAAAGGCAAAGCCCTCACTGACTCACTCACTCACTCATCACTAATTCTCCAACTTCCGTGTAGGTAGAAGGCTGAAATTTGGCAGGCTTATTCCTTACAGTTTACTTACAAAAGTTAAGCAGGTTTCATTTCGAAATTCTACATGTAACGGTCATAATGGTCGATAACGGTCGACAACGTTCAACACGTTGAACTTTCTTATTTATGGCCCCATCTTCACGAAATTTGGTAGGTGGCTTCCCTACACTAACCAAAACCAATGTACGTACTTATTTCAGTGGTATGATGCCACTGTTGGCCGCCATATTGAAGTTTCCAATGTCACTAATTCTCCAACTTCCCGTGTAGGTAGAAGACTGAAATTTGGCAGGCTCATTCCTTACAGCTTACATACAAAAGTTAAGCAGGTGTCATTTCAAAATTCTATGCGTAACGGTCATAGCAGTCAGTCAACGTCCGCCATGTTCAACTTTCTTATTCATGGCCCCATCTTCACGAAATTTGGTAGGCGGTTCCATGCACTAACGAAACCAATGTACATACTTGTTTCGGTGGTATGACGCCACTGTCGGCCGCCATATTGAACTTTTCAACGGTCTTTGTTACTTATGGGCCCATCTTCAAGAAATTTGGTACGCAGGTTCCCAACGCTAACTGAATCCTACTTACGCATACATATATCGTCCATAGCCTGCAGCTCGGTCACCGTGTGAGGCGGCATTGGGTCCCCCATCCCAACGCCTCCCACATTGTTGGCTGCCTGCCTATATAAGGCCATCCGTCGCTCCAGTCTCTGCATTCCCTTCCTTGCTTCGCCACGGGATTCACGTCTCCCTGCTGATAATTACAGAATTTTTATTTAATCCACGGCTTCTCCGCTGTTTTATTGTTCGTTTATTACAATTATAGTTATTGTGTCGGTATTTTAGACTTACTTTACATTGTTCAGGTATCCATTTCCTTTATCATTCCAATCGTACCCCCCATTAACATGTCTATCGAGGTGATCACCATCGATCAAAGAACTGTCACTTACCGAGTGGTTTCCATGCCCGGAGATGACACCTGCCTTTTCCATTCTCTTTGTTACATATTGCACGGCCATATCAGGCTCACTCATGAGGAACATTGTGTCTTATGTATTGAATGACTGGGACAGGTTCAAGGTGTGGACTGATGACGGTACAGGAGATAATTATTCTACACAGGAGCACTAGAAGAGTGAAATGCTTAAGCCCTTCACCTATGCATCTGCATGTGAGTTGATGGCTGCCGGTGAATTGTTCGGTTGTCGCTTTCAAGTGTACCGAAATGGCCAAATATTTTACACCTTTTGACAACCGCCAATGCCTCTTAAACATCTTAGATTGACAGGTGACGATTTCAGTAGTAGACACTTTGATGTTTATGAATGTTTAAACTCTCAAAAGCTGGATGTGAAGTTATCGATGAAACCGGTTGTATACTTACAGCGCTTGACAGATGCGAATGTCTCTTCAATACAAGTCCTACAAATACTGTCATAATTGAAACAAACCATGAAACTCAAACCAATTATGACAGCAGCAATCCAAGCTGTGAGATTTGAAACAAGATTACTGTTCACATGGCCAACTGTACTTTGCATGCTCAAGAGTAAGCTCAGCGCACATTATATATATATATATATATATATATATATATATATATATATATATATATATATATATATATATATATATATATATATATATATATGCAGTGATGTGTGAGTCCCTGTCTTGGACCCCAACACACGAGGCCAAGTCTCAGTACTTTAGCAAAACCAGCTTTATTCAGCTTGAAATAGGACCAGCATGGTTATTTATTGTAGTGGGATCTACCTCTCTGCTATACACAGACACAGTAATCTGAAGTGTCATGGCCAGATTAGTAGCCAGGTAATACTGTTTCTTGCATTTATAATGTTCTTGCATCATCCATCAACGGTGCTTGTAAGCGCTGCGATCAGCTCGGATTTGCTTTCGCTATGAGGCACTGCAGTGCTGTGAGCCTTTGGTTACCCTATCAACAGATATGCTATTGTGTTTCAGGACGTTCTTTGATGTGTTGCCCTGTTGGGGAGAGTCCCAAAAGAGTTTAGAAACCTTACATCACCCCCCTCAGGTTTTTCCACACCTGTGTGGGCAAAGCAACCGTCCAACCCAGGCTTGGTTAGGCAAGAGAGAACATCAGCATTGGTGTGTGCAGCCCCAGGATGGTGGCAAACATCAAAAGCAAAAGCCTGCAAACTGATAGACCACTGAGTGAGCTGGGTGTTCCCATTCTTCTGTTTGTACAACCATTGTAGTGGAGCCTGGTCAGTCACCAGGGTAAACTGTTGTCCCTAGAGACAATAACGGAGGGGTTCCACTGCCCACTTAATCCCTTATCACTCCTTTTCAATAGTCGAATAATTACACACCTTGGGTAGCAGGTTTCTGCTAAGAAACATAATGGGGTGTTCTGCACCTGTTTGCAGAATAAACTACTTTGACAAGTCTGGATTGTGCAGAACAAGGAATGATGATAAAGGTCCACGAAAGGTCTCTCACAGGCATTGGACAATGTTAATGTTAATTTATTTATATAGCACATTTAAAACAACACAGGAATGCTGTGGCCAAAATGCTTTACAGTAATAGAATAAAAGAAAGCAAACAAATAACATAAACAGAAAAAAAATATATGAACATATATAAAATAAATAATAAATAGAAGTAATTTTATATAATCACAATGAGGAAACCGTCAGTATTACTGAAGGTCATGGAATGCAAGTGAATAGAAATGAGTCTTTAATCTTGTTTTGAACAGTTCAATTGTAGCTTTACACTTGGTACGAGGGACAACAAGAGACAACTGACCAGAAGATCTAAGCACTCTGGATGGCTGGTGTAAAACTTTCTGCCAATCTTTGTGCCCTTTGTCAAGTCAGTGAGGGGGGCACAATTGGGAATGAACCGTCTGTAATACCTGAGTCAAAGGAAGGCACGAACCTGCCTCTGTGTATAGG